>NC_085874.1:51177204-51242204 GCF_034702125.1 Engraulis encrasicolus | reverse complement strand
TTCTCCAGGTATCTCTGGGCTTTAGGCCACCAGCAAGGCTTCTCCAGGTATCTCTGGGCTTTAGGCCATCAACAAGGCTTCTCTAGGCATCTCAGGGGTTTAGGCCACCAGCAAGGCTTCTCCAGGCATCTCTTTAGGCCACCAACAAAGCTTCTCCAGGCATCTCTGGGCTTTAGACATGTTTTACAGTAAAAGTAGACCATGCCATTGATGTCTTGTTGAAAGGAGTTTTTGACCCGATGTATGCATTTTTTTACTTGCTGTCTATAACGGCTTTCATTATCGGTGTTGACTAATCTCTCTCTCTCTCTCTCTCTCTCTCTCTCTCTCTCTCTCTCTCTCTGTCTCTCTCTCTCTCTCTCTCTCTCTCTCTCTCTCTCTCTCTCTCTCTCTCTCTCTCTCTCTCCTGGTACTGCAGCGTTTGGCTTCTGTGAGTATAAGGAGCCGGAGTCGACTCTGCGTGCGCTGCGTCTGCTGCATGACCTCCAGATCGGGGACAAGAAGCTGCTGGTGAAGGTGGACGCCAAAACTAAGAGCCAACTGGACGACTGGAAGGCCAAGAAGAAGAGCACCAACGGGGTACGGCCATTATATTACACTACACTACACTACACTACATTATATTACACTTTATTACATTACACTACACTACACTACACTACACTACACTACACTACATAACACTACATGAAGGCCAAGAAGAAGAGCACCAATGGGGTACGGCCATTATATTACACTACACTACACTACACTACATTACATTACACTACACTACACTACACTACACTACACTACATAACACTACATGAAGGCCAAGAAGAAGAGCACCAACGGGGTACGAACAATATATTACACTACATTACACTACACTACATTTCACTACACTACACTATATTACATTACACTATATTACATTACTACATTATACAGTACTACATTACACTACACTCTATTACATTACATTATATTACATTAAACTACACTATATTACATTACATTACATTACATGAAGGCCAAAACATTATTTGTTAATAGTATTCCTGGCTATTACTTGAGGAAATGCAGAAATATAAATAAAAATGATAAACCCTTGTCTTTTAGACGGGTAAGAGTGGAGGAGACGATGAGGAGGAGGTGCATGAATATATGTTGGGACGGGCCCTAATATTAATCTCTTGTGTTTTAGACGGGTAAGAGTGGAGGAGGAGATGTCCATGTACTGTATATATGGGACGGGCCCTAATATTAATCTCTTGTGTTTTAGACGGGTAAGAGTGGAGGAGACGATGAGGAGGAGGTGTCCATATATATATGGGACGGGCCCTAATATTAATCTCTTGTGTTTTAGACGGGTAAGAGTGGAGGAGACGATGAGGAGGAGGTGTCCATATATATATGGGACGGGCCCTAATATTAATCTCTTGTGTTTTAGACGGGTAAGAGTGGGGGAGACGATGAGGAGGAGGTGCATGAATATATCAGTTTGATAATCTAATCTCATGTGTAATAATCTATTGTCTTGTTAGACGGGTAAGAGTGGAGGAGACGATGAGGAGGAGGAGGAGGAGATGTCCATGTACTGTATATATGGGACGGGCCCTAATATTAATCTCTTGTCTTTTAGACGGGTAAGAGTGGAGGAGACGATGAGGAGGAGGTGCATGAATATATCAGTTTGATAATCTAATCTCATGTCTAATAATCTCTTGTCTTTTAGACGGGTAAGAGTGGGGGAGACGATGAGGAGGAGGTGCTGGACGATGAGACGAAGCGTCGTGACGGGGTGGTGCGGGAGGCCATCGACGGGCTGATCCGGGAGTACGCCAAAGACCTCATGGCCCCCTCTGGAGACGAAGACTCACAGCGACGCAAGAAGAAGAAGGAGAAGAAGGAGGAGGTAGCGTGGCCGTGTTTTTCTTTCTTTCTTTCTTTCTTTCTTTCTTTCTTTCTTTCTTTCTTTCTTTCTTTCTTTCTTTCTTTCTTTCTTTCTTTCTGTCTTTCTGTCTTTCTGTCTTTCTTTTTTTAAGAGGCTGGAGCGTTTCTTTAGAGGCCATGTATAAATCACAAGTCAAGCAAGTTGTGTTGTTTAACTGAAAAAGGAGAACTAGTTCACAGTGAAGTCGTAACCACCATGACCACTATAAGGAATCCTGTATACTCTAGTGAATCTTGTGGTGCAATGTGAAGTAATTGTGTGTGTTTGAATTCCCCGTGGCCAGGAGGACATCAACACTATCGACATCGAGGAGGAGAAGAGAGACCTGATCTCCCGGGAGATCAACAAGTTCCGCGACACGCACAAGGTAACGGTCTCTCCACACAGCTCCTCTACTCTGCTCCTTATAACACTAGAGCTGTTAACCACGTTAGATGATTCTCAGCACAGGCAGAACACTCCTAGACATACTACTACTACTACTACTCACACACTGATGTTGGACTAGACTGCCAACCCACACTCACTCGCACTGCTTTAGTGTACTTGACAATGCAGATAGTGTCCCAACACCCTCTCACACTGCTTTAGTGTACTTGACAATGCAGATAGTGTCTCAACACCCTCTCAGAGGTCAGATATTCAGCTCAGTAGTGGCAGTTTGATTGGAAATGAACAAAACAAACATACACAATAGAAATGTAATCAGTGGTATCTGTTTGTAGTCGATAACTTAACCCGTTAGGGCACGGCCTTGTAAATTTGCTGTTACCTGAATGGCAATGACCAAGTCGTAATGCATTACTTTAAAGGCCCTGTGTTATGTCATAGTAGTGTAATACCATGGTGACTATTACAGCGTGCCACAGCAGGTACGACGTGCATTACTAGGGACAAAGCACATGAACCTGTGTAGTATATACATTCATGCACACATATATAGTAAACACATGCAGTTAGGGGAAAAAAATAAAGCAAAAAAAAAAAAAAACCAGACAGAAAAATGCATGGACATAAATGTAACCTTCCCTGGAAGCTGAAGCTGAAGCTAATCTATGTATTGAACCCCACCATTATGATAGAGATCATATGGTGATAAAGCAAGATGAATCTCAGAGCTTTGGGAAAAGTTGTCAAGGATAGAGGATGTAAGTATGAGACCACTTTCCTACTCTACCTTCACCGGCGCCCCCTGCTGGAGGACTTGGCCAGGGGCAACCGAGACGACCAGCCTCACCCACGGGGCAGCTTCAAGCCAGGGAACCTCATTGGGCGGGATTCTAGAATGTTTTATGGCTATCCATTGGTTTTCATAGGGCGGGATTCTAGAATGTTTTATGGCTATCCATTGGTTTTCATAGGGCGGGATTCTAGAATGTTTTATGGCTATCCATTGGTTCTCATTGGGCGGGATTCTAGAATGTTTTATGGCTATCCATTGGTTCTCATTGGGCGGGATTCTAGAATGTTTTATGGCCCTACCATTGGTTCTCATTGGGCGGGATTCTAGAATGTTTTATGGCCCTACCATTGGTTCTCATTGGGCGGGATTCTAGAATGTTGTATGGCTATCCATTGGTTCTCATTGGGCGGGATTCTAGAATGTTTTATGGCTATCCATTGGTTCTCATTGGGTGGGATTTTAGAATGTTCCATAGAGAGTTCCATTAAGCTTAGCAGGTCAATGTACCCAGATTGGGCAGAGAGCAGGAACGGTCACCATTCTGCAATGTTCTGCTCCAAAAAACAAAACAAAAACTTCCCAATCTTCTTGTAACATGTAAAGGTCATGTTTTCCAAGAGATATTCCAATCTGATTTTATAGTCCCCACACATTAGGAAATTGGGATGTGGTCTTATTTGCCACCTGCCCATGGTGGTTTGTTGCTGTGGTGGTGAGTGAGCTCTGTGAACCTGGGCGAGTCCTCCTAATGTTGCTGATGTCAATGTCATTAAAGTGCAGAGTGGTGTATGTTGATGACGGCTGAAGGGTTTGCTAAGGAGTTGGTTCAGGAGTAAACCAGGTTAAGTTAAAGAGGTAAATCATCTAATAGAAGAGCCCAGAGTCCTTGTTTTCTTAAGAACACACAGGCCTCCAGGCTCTTCTATTAGGTGATTTACATCTTACCTTCACCTAATTTACTCCTGAACCAGCTCCTTAGTATAGGCCCCTGACCCTACACAGGCAGAGACGGACAACATGGTTAAACCTCTAACACTGGGGTGGGTCACACAAGGTGGTCTGCCTGAACACAATGATTATATTTAAACAAACATGTAATAACAAACATTCACAAGCAGGGGGCGCCCTTCCACAGCACGTAGAAGTCCTGAAGACTATTCAGGTGAGTGGCAGCCTGATGTGTGTGTGTGTTGGAGTGAGCGTGTGTGTGTTCTACTTGTGTGTGTGTGTGTGTGTATGTGTGTGTGTTTGTGCACCCTTATTTCTCTTCTCCTCACTCACCTCTCCCAGTCTCATCACCCTCATGCTTAGCTGTGTATGTATGCTTTCAACATACACACTGATGTCCAGATGTCTTGTTCTTTTTCTTCTCTCCTCTCCTCTCCTCTCCTCTCCTCTTCTCTTCTCTTCTCTTCTCTTCTCTTCTCTTCTCTTCTCTTCTCTTCTCTTCTCTCCTCTCCTCTCCTCTCCTCTCCTCTCCTCTCCTCTTCTCTCCTCTTCTCTTCTCTCCTCTCCTCTTCTCTTCTCTTCTCTTCTCTTCTCTTCTCTCCTCTCCTCTCCTCTCATCTCCTCTCCCACGTTGCCTACGTCACATCAGGGCAGGACACATAATACTGAGGGCAGTGTGCGCCGGGTCATGAACATCGGGCCACAAGGATTATATTCTGGGGGCCACTGAAGTGGGCTATACCGCTGCTGCCCATGTAAGGGGACCCAGTGGCCAGCTTAGTGTCTTCATTATGGGGAAGACTACAGTAGAACTTGGATAGGAAGACTAGATTGTGCACCGTGTTGTCATTCCAGGTCCTGAAGAAGGCCATAATAAAAAGTTTAAGTTATAGGCCAATATTAATAGCCTTTTTTTTTAAGTAACTAAAAGTATCCTCTTGAGTGGCTCAGAGCCTTCTCTTCTTGCTCCTGAAGACATTACGGTACTTAAGTTTTAACCCGATTATTTATTTTGAACAGTTCTCAACATGTTTACAGTTGTTTGACAAAAAATCTCAAGGTAAGAGAAATGTATACCATTTCCCCTCTTAAATACTCCAGCTGTGTAGGGCAAGCTGCTCTGTTTTTATGCCATTGATATTCTGACATAGCCTGGGAACTCCCATACTACCTTTAGTTCTACACAATCGTTTCGATCTCACTTGTGATTAGGTCTGGTGTTAACCAGGCAAATTCTGACACACATTTGTAGTAAACAAAGTCATTGGACTGGCTAAGAATAGGAAACGAGGTGCCACATAGTCAGCTAGTAGAGAGGTAAGTGTGAACAGGAACCCTGCCAGCACAACAAGGAATAATGAACTCGGGAGGCATTTCAAGCTCTACCAAGTTTTAAGTACGGTGGCCTACACTTGTTTTATGGTCTTAGTTCATGGCTTTCTTTGAGCACATCTCCTTTCACCTGTGAACACATTGTCTTCCGTCTATCCCTCCTCCTCTTGTCTTTCTCTTGTCCTCCTCTTCCCACCTGTGAACACACTGTCTTCCGTCTATCCCTCCTCCTCTTCTCCTCCTCTTGTCTTCCTCTTCTCTTCCTCTTGTCCTCCTCTTCCCCTCCTCTTGTCTTTCTCTGGTCCTCCTCCATTCTTTCATCTGAGCTGCTTTCAGCTGCATCACTCCCAGAGTCAAACCTGCTCATGACAACAGTGAAAACTTGTAAAATACTCATGTACATCCTTGAGGAAGAGCAGCTTTACAAGTTAAAGGTGTGTGCAGTGCCCAGAGTCATGGTGTATGGTGTGTACAAGTTCAATATGGTGCATACCTGCATCTTTTAGGAGTTGTAAATGGCGCCGCTAGGCGGGTCTATGGCACTAATGGTGGTGAGGCCTGTGGTACTAATGGTGGTGAGGCCTATGGCACTAACTGGTATAATGCCATTTTAACCTGAGTGAGCACGGCCAGCTCTTGAGAGTGGTGCAGTCTGAAAGCCCATTATACATCTCATTGCTGTATTGAGAGAGTCAGTCAGTCAGTCAGTCGCTTGGGACGCAACACCGAAGACTCCTGTGGGGTAAGCCCAAGTCTCTACACTACATTTCTTACTGTGTTGTAATGCTCATCCTCATCCTCCTCCTTCTCCTTTTAGGTGCTCAAAGACAAATGTCATGTGTGCTGACTCATGTATTGCCGGCTTTGTAATGTTTGGAATTGAAATGCTTTTTAGGTTTGATTCTAGTGTGTCTTTTGAATTATTTTGCTTTTACTTTCAACTTCCCTGAACAGAATTCTCGCAAACACACACGCACACTTGCGCACACATTCACACACGCGCAGACACACACACGCACACGCACACATACCCACATCCACACATTCACACTCACCACACACACACACACACATTCACGCACACCACACACAGATCACCACATAACTTAATAATAACCAGCCAGGCTTCATACTGATCGTGTGTGAACCGTTTGACACACAGACACACAGACACACAGACACACAGACACACAGACACACAGACACACACAGACACACACAGACACACACAGACACACACACAGACACACACACAGACAGACAGACAGACAGACAGACAGACAGACAGACAGACAGACACACACACAGACACACACACACACACACACACACACACACACACACACACACACACACACACGCAGACACACACACGCAGACACACACACGCAGACACACACACGCAGACACACACACGCAGACACACACACGCAGACACACACACGCAGACACACACACGCACACACGCACACACACGCTGAGACACGCTGAGACACGCAGAGACACACAGAGACACACAGAGACACACAGAGACACACACAGACACACACACACACACACAGACACACACACACAGACACACACGCAGACACATACAGACACACACTCTCTCTTCATAATAACGACCTCCTCTTCCCCCAGGCCTAACTCTCGCAGGCCTATAGGGCTTCAGTGAGAAAGCACAAAGACCTAGTCAACATCTGTAAGTCTCCAACAACTAGTTTCACACGGATTGACGCTACTCTTGCTACTGTAATGACAGGTTTTATTTTCATTCATTTCCTTGTTTCTTGTTTTTATTTATTTTTTATTTTTTAAGTTTTTATATGATTCTCTAGTTTGACTTTGTGGAAAGAGGACCAAAGTTGAAGAGTTTTTCTACCTTTTTTTGAGATTTCAGCGTCTTTTCCAAACCGTTTGCTTGCAGTTTTGATATATGACTGTCAATAGGACTGATGGAAGTGGTTTCCAGAATCAGACATCGGTAGCCGAGGATATCCCATTGAAGATAGGACAGCTGAGGCCTAGTGGTTAAGGAAAGGGTTGCAGGTTCGAATCCCACCTGAACCTTCCACTCCCTACCACACTCCATGGCTGAGGTGCCCTTGAGCAAGGCACCTAACCCCACACTGCTCCAGGGACTGTAACCAATACCCTGTACCAAGGCACCTAACCCCATACTGCTCCAGGGACTGTAACCAATACCCTGTACCAAGGCACCTAACCCCATACTGCTCCAGGGACTGTCACCAATACCCTGCACCAAGGCACCTAACCCCACACTGCTCCAGGGACTGTAACCAATACCCTGTACCAAGGCACCTAACTCCACACTGCTCCAGGGACTGTAACCAATACCCTGTACCAAGGCACCTAACCCCACACTGCTCCAGGGACTGTAACCAATACCCTGTACCAAGGCACCTAACCCCACACTGCTCCAGGGACTGTAACCAATACCCTGTAGCTGTACTTAAAATAACTTAAGTTTCTTTGGATTTAAAAAAAAGTGTCAGCTAGGTGTAATGTAGTGTAAAAGAGGGCATGAACTAAACCAATGGTGTGAAGAGCAGAGATATCAAACAGGCCGTCAGATGATGTATCATGCAGAATAACCACCCAACAGATCAGGTCACGGCCTCAGGACAACATTTGGACAATATGAAGTAGAGTTTGGCTTGAGACGAGCTGTGCTGCTTAAGCTGTGCACAGTAATCATGTGCTACGTTTACGTTTTAGTTTGCAATTTCTAACTAGTTTGAGATTTTGAGATGGCTCCAGATGTCGAGGTAGCTAGTGTTTAAACCAGTAAACAGTAGATGCTTCTAGAAGGCCCAGGTCTGGAAACCGCTTCCCTCCTCTGCATCCCTGTTATTTATTTTTGTTTTTATTTTTAACTTTTTTATTTCGTACCATTGTGTTGTGCACTCCCCTTCCCCCTGAACTGAACTGCACTGTGCCGTGAGTGTTGATTGGTGGTCGTCTGCTAAACCTGGTGTCCCCCCCCCCCACACCCCCCCTCCCCCGTCTCTTGGTCTCCACAGAAACTGGAGGAGGAGAAAGGCAAACGGGAGAAGGAGCGAGCGGAGCTGGAGCGCGAGAGGAGAGAGCGCGAGAAGGAGAGAGAGCGGGAACGCGAGCGCTGGGAACGAGAGAGAGAGAAGGAGCGCGAGAGGGAACGGGAGAGGGAGAGGGAGAGAGAGCGCGAGCGAGAGAGGGAGCGCGACAGAGAGCGGGACCGCGACCGAGACAGAGACCGCGACCGCGACCGGGGGGATCGTGAACGGGAGCGCGAGAGGGAACGAGACTGGGACAAGGAGAGGAGCAGAGACCGCAGCGTCGACCGCAGCAGATCCAGGTGAGAAGCCCAGAGAGGAAATATTACATTACACAGTGTCACTTTAACAGCAGATGCAGGTGAGAAGATGCCAAATATTACACAGTGTCACTTTAACAGCAGATGCAGGTCAGTAGCCCAGAGAGGAAATCCAGTATTACTCACTGCAGCTTTAACAGCAAGAGCGCCTATTGGGATTATACTGTAGGTGTGTGTGTGTGTATGTGTGTCTGTCTTTTGTGACTATCTACTACACTAATGCTTGAGCTGCCCTTGTCCCAGGCCAGACTCCTGACATGGTGTGTGTGTGTGTGTGTGTGTGTGTGTGTGTGTGTGTGTGTGTGTGTGTGTGTGTGTGTGTGTGTGTGTGTGTGTGTGTGTGTGTGCGTGTGTGCGTGCGTGCGTGCGTGCGTGCGTGCGTGCGTGCGTGCGTGCGTGCGTGCGTGCGTGCGTGCGTGCGTGCGTGCGTGCGTGCGTGCGTGCGTGCGTGCGTGCGTGCGTGCGTGCGTGCGTGCGTGCGTGCGTGCGTGCGTGCGTGCGTGCGTGTAAAACCCCTACTCAGCATCTGCACTCGTTGTTCTGTATATTCACTTTGTATCTGCTAGTGATGTTGGCTATGATTATGTCCTTGATAGTAAGTCGCTTTGGTTATAAAGCGTCTCCCAAATGCAATGTAATGTAATGCTATGTAATGTAATGTAATGTAATGTGTGTGTCCCCTGCAGAGAGCAGAGTCGTGACCGCGAGCGTGAGAAAAAGAGGGATCATGAAGATGAGGAGGAGGCGTACGAGCGACGCAAGATGGAGAGAAAACTGCGGGAGAAGGAAGCGGCATACCAGGAGGTAGACACACACACGCGCACACCAGGGCTTGACACTGGCACCTGCCAACCGGCCAAATGCTGGTAAAACTTGGCTGTGGCTAGTAATACTTTCAGTGTCACTAGCCAATTTGGCTGCCAGCTTATTCCTTGGTATGACATACAAATCATAGTTGTTTACCCCTTGTGAATCAATTGTTTGTATTTAAGTTCAAGAAAAAAGCTCTGTAACTATAGTTTCTATTTGCTTGCTTATACAGTACTTCCATTTAGAAAGCTATACACTCATCTTACTTTAGCACCCCAGGTTAGATGAACGCTATCATGATAAAGAAAAAAAAAATCAAATGTGTGGCTAGTAGAATAGCTGAAAGGACAGTGACTCTCGAAAACCACTAGCCACAATGGCTGGTGAGTGAAAAACTTAATGTCAAGTCCTGGCGCACACACTTTATCACACAAATGCACACACATACACAGAGAAGGAAGCAGCATACCAGGGGACCATTCCATCATTGCCGCTGAATTCAGCGGCGCTTACGCGCAAAAAGCCGAGTTTCAATTAACGGCGGCTTCTGACACCGTTCCACCACTGAAGATCAGCTGCGCCTTGGCTAGTTTCACTCCGCGCTCATCAGAGCTGGCGATGCGCTCGTGCACGGTGTACAGGGGAAGTCCATATCAACGATTGTCGAAAATGCGATCATGTTGTAGACTGGGGGCATGCCTTGTCAAATCAAGTCTTTATCAGTCATATGATGCGAGCATTTGTAGGTGATCGGTAGCGGTAACGTAACCGCATTCCAATTGAGAGGCCCGCGTTAAATCCCCACCATGCGCAATGACAGATCAGAACTCAATCATCAAAGGGAGAGTCTCATCCAAACCTCGAATGCCACCATTTTAATGCGTAAAAATAAAATCCATAATCTAAGGAGTTTTAATTTGATCTTTCAGAAGAATTTGTTTTCGGATTAAATAAAGCTAAGACGTTAGGCAGAGATCATTTATTGAATCATTGCAATGCAAACTCAAGCGTCGGCGTCTGCAAGGTGGTTGTGAAGACGTTTTTTATTGCCTATGCTGTAAAATGTTAAGGTCTAGCCCTACATTTAAAGGGGTATGTCACTATTTTGGAGCTTAATACAGTTAAAATCATTGGCTGGGGTTTATAAAGGTGGTAAAGTGTCTTATTTTTCATGTTAAGCGTTGTCTTGCTGTAAGACAAGTTAAAAGAGGGAATATGTCGCTAAGCTGGTGAAAGTCAATGGATCCATTTGCATTGTAGCATGCTACACGAATCCATTGACTTTCACAAGCTTAGCGACATGCTCCCTCTTTTAACTTGTATTAAAGCAAGACAACGGCTTACATGAAAAATAAGACACTTTACCACCTTTATAAACCCTGGCCAACGATTTTATCTGTATTAGGCCCCAAAATAGTAGCATACCCCTTTAACTGTAGGCCTATTGCTTGATCGAAAATGGAGGCAGCCACAAAGCGACATCAAAGGAGAGAATAGGCAAAAATAGACAGTGCTTTGAAGTTTCCATAACCTGTCGCCATACAAGACTTGAACCCGGGGCGACCACATATTAAGCAGCGCACCTGTCCACTGGGCCACTCACGTCTATGGCTAAGTAGAAGGAATTGTTCATTATCATAGTAGTAAATCAACACTATAAAAGTTTTTAAAAATGTGCTAATTATCAGAAATCCCCCGAAATGAAAGACAATGGTAACTATTGTAGTTTTTACTGGCATTATCACATCATAGACTATTAAAATCGAGTGACTGGTTCGCTTTGATCTCGTAAAATGATGGCGGGAATTAAGCGGAACGTGCCCACTGTGACATTGTTTCCTACAGGTTATTTTTTTTTTACAACACTGATTCATTTAGCCTGGTGTTTAAACTGGGAGCTACCAGGTTAGAGTTGGAGCATAAATTACCGTGGCAACTCAGCTGAGTTTCAGGTTAGCAAGGCTGATGGAACAGATCTCTGTCTAAAAATAGCGTAGTTTACAGACTTGAGCTCGGATTTGGGGTTACCGCCGTTGATGGAATGGTCCCCAGGAGGTAGAGACACACACACACACACACACACACACACACACACACACACACACACACACACACACACACACACACACACACACACACAGGGAGAAGGGGGTAGCATACCAGGAGGTAGACACACACACACACACACACACACACACACACACACACACACACACACACACACACACACACACACACACACACACACACACACACACACACACACACACACACAGGGAGAAGTAGGCAGTGTACCGGGAGATGGGGACACGCACAATGAACATTACAGTGCTTGTCATGTCATGGCACAAGTTACTGTACAGATAGATGGATAGACCCCCATGCCTATTCTCTTATATACGATATGCCTATTCTCATGTACCTGACGTGTGTGTTCTCTTTCCTGGTGACAGCGGCTGAAGAACTGGGAGATTCGGGAGCGCAAGAAGGGCCGCGATTACGCTAAGGAACTGGAGAGGGAAGAGGAACGCAGACGAGAAATGGTGAACACCCACTCATCCATCCATCCGTCCATCCATCCATCCATCCATCCATCCACCCATCCACTCATCCATCCACCCATCCATCCCTCCATCCATCCATCCATCCATCCACTCATCCGTCCATCCATCCATCCATCCGTCCATCCGTCCAGCCGTTAATAAAAGCAACACCTTTTCTGTTTGGAGATGTTTTGTTTACGCTGACCTGTTCTCTGTGAATGTTCATTACAGGCTAAAGAGGGCAAGCTGACCTGTTCTCTGTGAATGTTCATTACAGGCTAAAGAAGGCAAACTGACCTGTTCTCTGTGAATGTTCATTACAGGCTAAAGAAGGCAAACTGACCTGTTCTCTGTGAATGTTCATTACAGGCTAAAGAAGGCAAACTGACCTGTTCTCTGTGAATGTTCATTACAGGCTAAAGAAGGCAAGCTGACCTGTTCTCTATGAATGCTCATTACAGGCTAAAGAGGGCAAGCTGACCTGTTCTCTATGAATGCTCATTACAGGCTAAAGAAGGCAAGCTGACCTGTTCTCTGTGAATGTTCATTACAGGCTAAAGAGGGCAAGCTGACCTGTTCTCTATGAATGCTCATTACAGGCTAAAGAAGGCAAGCTGACCTGTTCTCTGTGAATGTTCATTACAGGCTAAAGAAGGCAAACTGACCTGTTCTCTGTGAATGCTCATTACAGACCTGTTCTCTGTGAATGCTCATTACAGACCTGTACTCTGTGAATGCTCATTACAGACCTGTTCTCTGTGAATGCTCATTACAGACCTGTACTCTGTGAATGCTCATTACAGACCTGTTCTCTGTGAATGCTCATTACAGGCTAAAGAAGGCAAACGGCTAAAGGAGTTCCTAGAGGACTACGATGACGACCGAGACGACCCCAAATATTACAGGTGAGAAACACACACACACACACACACACACACACACACACACACACACACACACACACACACACACCACATCACATGACCCCCTGGGTGAACACATCACAATCTCCAAAGCGTTGTTGCTAACCAGTTAGCCACTTAGTAGGTTGTCAATGGGAAATTGCATTGCAACTTAGTTAGCAACGACGCTTTTGAGAAACGCGCTCCAGAATGGTGCTGGTGCCCGTGGGGCATTAAAGTGCTTACCTGCTCTGAACTTTTCCACACGTGAGTGTTACCCATGTGAACCTGCTGGCGTCAACATTGTTGTTACGTTTTGCGTAGAAAAAAGCAAGTATTTTTTTGTTCGCATAGTGAAACAACTGTCCGGTTCCCACGGTGAACACGCCAGTTGGTTGGCTATTGGGTAGGACCGGGCACCATCGTGGTTCTCTGTCGGCCGTAACACGCCAACACTGTTCTTCTCATCAGCACCATGAAGTCACTCTCCTCTTTCCTCACCAACATGAAGTATCAAGTATGAAGTATGAAGTATGACACATGTGTAAATATGGTGATGATGGAGGACTAGGCTACAACACATTATTGGCAAAATAAATAAATGAAAGAATAAATCCCGTAACACACCGGGCATTTCACAAAAATCTAGTGCACGCACTTCCAAGTGTATCAGCCTAATTAGTCACGCCCAGTGATTGGACACTCTTTGGTGAACTCAGCGGAGTGTCCAATTACTGGGCGTGACTAATTAGGCTGATACACTGGGAAGTGCGCGCACTGGAGTTTTGAGAAATGCTCATTGTTTATAGTAAAGGGTAAAGTGTCTGTTCATTACTATACTGTCATTTCTCTGTCAACATCTGTTTTCTCAAGATGTTCAGGCAGTACGGAGGCCAGGGGCTACTTTGGACCTCGTCTGGCACTGAGAATACAAATAAAATCTTGTGCATATAACCACAGATTGAATTAAATGTTTATTAGTCATTTTTTGAAAGGGAAATACCCGCTTAATTGACCCTACCTAAGGACACATTTGGGATGGAATGTTTCTCTAGCGATGTTACTTCATTCTACACTGTTCCCATTAGAGCATTGTCTAATAGAGACGTCATGGTGACCCACTGTAGCTGGGTGCAATCCTGCTGCCGGCAACTGGGTGGCAGCACTCTGTAAAGCTGTCAGCTCTGCACCTCTGTGGACTGCGGTGTTGTGTGCTGTTCCTCTGTTGGTCCACTGGGGGCAGCACACTGCAGCAGCAGCTAGAGGGGGCAGCACACAATACAAGAGCGCAGTGTTGCCAGATTGGGCTGCTTAGGATGACCGTCTGCAGGTATAAAAGGCTAAAAAGGGCATTTTAAAAGTGTTTTCTGCAGAGTCATGGCCATAGAAATCAATAGAATTTAGTTCAAAATGGGTGGGATCAGGTGGATTTGAGCATTTTTTGGGGGGGGGTGGGGGGCTGGAAATCATCAGTTTCATCAGATCTAGCAACCCTGAGCTTGTGCCAGTGTGCTGCTGTTGCTCTGTATGTCCACTGGGGGGCAGCAGCAGCAGCAGCAGTCAGAGGGGGGCAGCACACAATACAAGAGCTTGTGCCTCATGCTGATGGTGAGCTGCACTTCCTCTGGTGTCCTGTAGGGGCAGCGCGCTGCAGAAGCGTCTGCATAGTAACCCTGAGCGTATAATAAGTGCTGCTGTTCCTTGGTCCTCCTGCAGGGGCAGCGCGCTGCAGAAGCGTCTGCATAGTAACCCTGAGCGTATAATAAGTGCTGCTGTTCCTTCGTCCTCCTGTAGGGGCAGCGCGCTGCAGAAGCGTCTGCATAGTAACCCTGAGCGTATAATAAGTGCTGCACTTCCACTTGTCCTCCTGCAGGGGCAGCGCGCTGCAGAAGCGTCTGCATAGTAACCCTGAGCGTATAATAAGTGCTGCACTTCCACTTGTCCTCCTGCAGGGGCAGCGCGCTGCAGAAGCGTCTGCATAGTAACCCTGAGCGTATAATAAGTGCTGCTGTTCCTTCGTCCTCCTGCAGGGGCATCACGCTGCAGATGAGTCTGCATAGTAACCCTGAGCGTATAATAATGAGTGCTGCTGTTCCTTGGTCCTCCTGCAGGGGCAGCGCGCTGCAGAAGCGTCTGCATAGTAACCCTGAGCGTATAATAATGAGTGCTGCTGTTCCTTGGTCCTCCTGCAGGGGCATCACGCTGCAGATGAGTCTGCATAGTAACCCTGAGCGTATAATAATGAGTGCTGCTGTTCCTTGGTCCTCCTGCAGGGGCAGCGCGCTGCAGAAGCGTCTGCGTGACCGTGAGCGTATAATAATGAGTGCTGCTGTTCCTTGGTCCTCCTGCAGGGGCAGCGCGCTGCAGAAGCGTCTGCGTGACCGTGAGAAGGAGATGGAGCTTGACGAGCGAGACAGGAAGAGGGAGAGGGAGGAGCACGAGGAGATCCGCCAGAGACTCCTGGCCGAGGGACACCCAGACCCCGACGCCGAGCTACGCAGGGTGAGACACTGCCAGCCAGCGAGCGTGTGGGGTGTGTGTGTGTGTGTGTGTCTGTGTCTGTGTATGTGTGTCTGTGTGAGAGTGTGTGGTATGGGTCAGTGCTTTTCAAATGGATGGATGCATGGATGCTTTTATTTGCTGCATCTTTTTCTCTCCAGTGCATGTCATGTCATGTGTGCCCCTGATGCCAGACTGTGTTATCATCAGAAGGTCTGTGAGCTGCATGGCCAAATAGCATGGCTATCTCTCGCTCACGCTCTCTTGCCTCTCTCTCTCCTCTCTCTCTCCCGCTCTCTCTCTCTCTCTCTCTCTCCCCCCTCAGTCACAGGTTCTCTCCCCTGTTCACTGGTTTATTCAGTACTACACTGCTCCTCGTGTGTAATCCTGAGTGAGTGTGCGCCGTATTTGATTTGCACCGATTCTGGAGGCATTAGGTGGCCTGCAGCCTGGTGGCTCACATCATTTCCCTCATAATATGACAAGACCTGATATCATGCAGGAATTATGATATTAACACAATTTCTGTCATGATATCAGGTCTTGTCATAATATCATAAATCCTGCATGATATCAGGTCTTGTCATAATATCATAATTTCTGTCATGATATCAGGTCTTGTCATAATATCATAATTTCTGCATGATATCAGGTCTTGTCATAATATTATAATTTCTGTCATGATATCATGTCTTGTCATAATATTATAATTTCTGTCATGATATCATGTCTTGTCATAATATTATAATTTCTGTCATGATATCAGGTCTTGTCATAATATCATAATTTCTGTCATGATATCAGGTCTTGTCATAATATCATAATTTCTGTCATGATATCAGGTCTTGTCATAATATCATAATTTCTGTCATGATATCAGGTCTTGTCATAATATCATAATTCCTGCATAATATCATGTCTTGTCATGATATCATAATTTCTGTCATGATATCATGTCTTGTGCCCACAGTAGTCTGCTGTAGGTCTGTGGCAGCAGCCAGTGTGCCAATTTTAGATCCGGACTCATTGCTTTTCCCCTTAATTGTCTGCTTCATTTTTTTTTATTTTTTTTGCTCTGCACTTCAGAATAAAGCTGATGGTTATCTGTTATCAACTAAATGTGGTAATGGCTTGTCACTGTAGAGTTTTTTCACCAAGGCTGAATTTCATCTGAAGCAAATATTGGTCTGTATGTAGTGGTAATGACCCAGTAAGATCATTGTCTAGTTCAATAGTTTCAGTTGATCTCACAGTACCTGTTCTGGTCCAAATGCCAGTCCTGGGAGTATATGTTAAAATAACTACAGTATGTGACGGCATTATGAATTATCGTTTTTGTGAGTTTTTGTTTTCTCATTTGTTAATTGTGGGTAAATTCTTCCGAATGTCAACAAAAAAGACAGGGAAAATTCTTGGTCCAGGTACTTCAGTTGATTCGAAAAGTCCAAAACAATCTTTATTATGCAGTCCACTGAGTAGATTGTTTGGGACTTTTTAAAATCAATTGTAGTGCTTGGACCAAGGATTATTTTCCCTTCTTTTCTGTTGAACATTGTGCCCTCCAAGAGCACCAGTTGATTTTGAGGGATACGATGTAGACTACTTTCCAATGTGAATCCGTAAATTAGTTGCAATAAACGATAACAGTGTGAAGAGGCTCAGGGCAGTTGTTAGTTCTGGTATATTGTTAAGGTAGTGGCATGAATGCGTGTTCAATGCAGACTGTATAGTCCTGATGACTGACACTACTGATTTCTGGCTGAAGGCAGTGCAAGGCTTCCTAAATGTTGGCTAAACGTTATCTGAACGTTAGATAGATGTATAACGTTCATTAACTGTTCAGATGACCCTTAAGTTTTTCTTTTACTTCAGACATGTAAAAGATTTATGAACGAAGAGAAGACACCGGAGCAGCTCAGATGGGATGCTTTTTCTTTTTAATTCAAGTGCACAACATGTTAGGGACTAACGTTTCGATGGCAAGCCATCTTCATCAGAGTCCACTGATGAAGGACTCTGATGAAGATGGCTTGCCATCGAAACGTTAGTCCCTAACATGTTGTGCACTTGAATTAAAAAGAAAAAGCATCCCATCTGAGCTGCTCCGGTGTCTTCTCTTCGTTCAAGATTACCTGCCTCCCTCCCGTTGATGCACCAGATGTAAAAACAGAAGCGCGTGGAACCCCCTTTTTTATGTAAAAGATTTATCTTTTACCTGACATGTTTCGACGGTATAACCTCCGTCAAAACGTATCGGGTACAAGATCAAACTTTTACATGTCTGAAGTAAAGTGGGATGTGAGCGTGATATTTCCGTTAAAGATGGCGGAGGAGGCTGAGTGATTCCAGTGCTAGACATCACTCAATGCTGCTCCAGCATCATTGCCTCAGAGCATAGTACCATTTTAATTCCTGTACAATTCTTAAACACTTTACCAGATAAATATGCTCACTCTGTCTTTTTTTTCCCGTTGCAGATGGAGGAGGAGGCGGAGCGTCTTCGTCAGCCGCCCCCCAAGCTGGAGGTGGAGGAGCCGCCGGAGAGGGAGCGCGGAGGAGGTGAGCGGGAGCGCGGAGGAGGAGGAGGACGGGAACGCGAACGCGAGCGGGAACGCGACAGAGAGGGCCGCGGCGGACGGGAACGAGAGCGGGAGCGCGGTGGCGAGCGAGAACGCGTGGATCGGGAGCGCGGTGGCGAGTCCCGCGGTGGCGAGTGGGAACGTGAACCTCGTCACGAGCGCCACAGAGGAGCAGGTGAGGCAACTTACAGGCCGGGCTACTTCCTGTTTTACCTTTAACTGGCTGCTAAGTTTCACAGTGCAGACAGAGATTCTAGGAGTCTCTGGTGCAGACGGTCCCTGAATTGCACATCAGCATCATCATAGCCTGCCCTTGCCATATACACTATGGAAGGTCCAGTCTATTATCGATTAATTCAATAATTGTTAGTTAATTGACTTTATCGATCCATTTTTACGATTCATTAATTAGCAACGTTTTTCCCCGAAATCTCAACGTTTTCCAAATTGAGGTGAAATAAATTTAAAATTAATTCTATTTCTATTCTTTAATTTAAAGGACCAGGTGACGGCCCCGCCCCCATCTCCGATGACGACATCGAGGAAGGGGAGGAGCCTGATGATGATGACGATGATGACATCACGGAGGGTGGCGACGGCTCCAAGCCGTGCCTGAAGCCCACCATGCGGCCGCTCAACGCCGCACCCTCCATCTCCTCCGGGAGCGGGGGAGCCACGCCCCTCACGCCAGGCGACGAATCACCGTGCGGCATCATCATCCCACACGAGAACTCGCCACACGAAGCCCCGCCCCACCAGGAGGAGCACCGACCCAAGATCGGCCTCAGCCTCAAACTAGGTATGATGATGATGATACTACTACTACTACTACTACTACTACTACTACTAATAATAATAATAACACATAGGTTTTATATAGTGCCTCAACGTCAAACTAGGTACACTGTAATGCCTCAAACTAGGTAAGATGATGATGATGATGATAATAATAATACATACGTTTTATATAATGCCTCAACGTCAAACTAGGTACAGACTCCTCAAATGCCTCACTAGGTACAGACTCCTCGGATGCCTCAAACTAGATACAGACTCCCTTATTTCCCTCGTGTTCTCCTCTCTTCTTGCCCTTGCAGGTGCGACAGGCAGCCCCAGCCAGCCCAACGTGCCCAAGCGTAAGAAGCTCACGACGGACAGCGTCTTTAACCGCTTCGACGACGAGGAGGCGGACGACGGCCCCAAGAAGAGGAAGCTGGTGCCGCTCGACTACGACGACGACAAGAGCCAGCAGGGCATCGACGACGCCGTGGGCATCGGCACGGGCACCAAGGGAGCCAACACGGAGGAGAAGCGCAAGCACATCAAGAGCCTCATCGAGAAGATCCCCACCGGGAAACCGGAGCTGTTCAACTACCCACTCGACTGGAGCATCGTAGACACGGTGAGTTGAGGAGGAGGAGGAGGAGGAGGAGGAGGAGGAGGAGGAGGAGAGGAGGAGGAGGAGGTGGAGGAGGAGGAGAGGAGTAGTAGTAGTAGTAGTAGTAGTAGTATAAGAAGTTGTAATGCCAAACCAGAGCTCTTCAACTACCCCCTCGACTGGAGCATCGTAGACACGGTGAGTTGATGGTAGTAGCAGCAGTAGATGTAGTAGTACAAAAAGCAGGGGTGAATTTCTCAAAACCAAAGTTGCTTACTACATTATCTACTTTGTTTTCAATGCATTTTCCCATTGGCAACTACTGAAGTTGCTAACAGGCTAACAACTTCTCTTTTGAGAAACTCACCCCAGTAATGGAAAACTAGAGCTCTTCAACTACCCACTCGACTGGTCCGTAGAGTAGAGTAGAGTAGAGTAGAGTAGAGTAGAGTAGAGTAGAGTAGAGTAGAGTAGAGTAGAGTAGAGTAGAGTATCATTTATTGATCCCAGGGGGAAATTGCTTTGTTGATGCAGTGAGTTGAGCTTCAGCTCAGACACATCTGTACGAAGACACGAGAGGGTATCTGTTGGAGTAGGAAGAATAGTAGTAGTAATAGTAGTAGTAATAGTAGTGGGCCATTGAGGTAAAGAGAAGCTGTTCATTGTGTATTCATTACAACCACCTTTCACTCATAATAATAATAATAATAATAATAATAATAATAATAATACTTTCGTTTTATATAGCGCCTTTCAAAACACCCAAGGTCGCTTCACAGAGTGGTGTGTAGGAAAGTGTGAGTGTGTGTGCGCGTCAGTGTGTAAATGCATGTAAGTGAAAGTGCTTGTGGAACTAGCAGCCGTAAGCCTCCTGGAAGAGATGTGTCTAAAGGTGTTGCTTAAACATGGCCAGTGAAGGGGCATTCTGGATGTGGTCGGGCAGATTGTTCCAAAGAATAGGAGCAGCAACATGGAAGGCTCTGTCACTAGTGGCACTCCATGACACACAGCATGTACCGTAAGGTGTTTAGGAAGACAGTATTTAAAACATTTTCTAATGTGAATTCTTGCGTTCTCTGCTCTCTGCAGTCTCTGATGGACAGGCGTATTCGGCCGTGGATCAACAAGAAAATCATCGAGTACATCGGGGAGGAGGAGGCCACGCTCGTCGACTTTGTGTGTTCCAAGGTGAGAACACTCACACACTCACACACACACACACACACACTCTCTCCCTCTCTGATGAACAGAACACTCTTTCATGCAATACCACACACACGACTGCAATCACACACCAGCTGCGTATCTCAAAACTCTGTCCTTGTACACTCATCATGTAAACTCTGTCCTTGTACTGTGCACTCTTCGTTTAGTGAATAGTACTCGATCCATTTGTTTAGCTGATTCTGATGTGGGTTGAAGTGTTTCGTGTTTATTAACTGACGTCCGCGTGTCTTGTCCGTTGCAGGTGATGGCACACAGCACACCACAAGGCATCCTGGACGACGTTGCCATGGTAAGTTTTCATTTTAATGCTGGCACACGCACACAGGGCTTGATGTGAACCTTTTTTTTTTGCTCACCGGCCACTGTGGTTAGTGGCTTTATAGTCACTGGCTAGCAAAAAGATTAAATGGCAATGTTGTTATGTTGTCAGGTTTTTTTTTTCTTTAGAACATTCTTGCATTTAACTTATCTAGGGACTGTGCTTTTCTTCCCAAACAGCCTGAGGTGTTGGACTGGCTATGCCATACATGTTGTAATGGGTGGACTGGCTATGCCATACATGTTGTAATGGGTGGACTGGCTATGCCATACTACATGTTGTAATGGGTGGACTGGCTATGCCATACTACATGTTGTAATGGGTGGACTGGCTATGCCATACATGTTGTAATGGGTGGACTGGCTATGCCATACTACATGTTGTAATGGGTGGACTGGCTATGCCATACTACATGTTGTAATGGGTGGACTGGCTATGCCATACTACATGTTGTAATGGGTGGACTGGCTATGCCATACTACATGTTGTAATGGGTGGACTGGCTATGCCATACTACATGTTGTAATGGGTGGACTGGCTATGCCATACATGTTGTAATGGGTGGACTGGCTATGCCATACTACATGTTGTAATGGGTGGACTGGCTATGCCATACTACATGTTGTAATGGGTGGACTGGCTATGCCATACTACATGTTGTAATGGGTGGACTGGCTATGCCATACTACATGTTGTAATGGGTGGACTGGCTATGCCATACTACATGTTGTAATGGGTGGACTGGCTATGCCATACTACATGTTGTAATGGGTGGACTGGCTATGCCATACTACATGTTGTAATGGGTGGACTGGCTATGCCATACATGTTGTAATGGGTGGACTGGCTATGCCATACTACATGTTGTAATGGGTGGACTGGCTATGCCATACTACATGTTGTAATGGGTGGACTGGCTATGCCATACTACATGTTGTAATGGGTGGACTGGCTATGCCATACTACATGTTGTAATGGGTGGACTGGCTATGCCATACTACATGTTGTAATGGGTGGTTCCTCTCTCCGCAGGTGCTGGATGAGGAGGCGGAGGTGTTTGTAGTGAAGATGTGGCGATTGTTGATCTACGAAACGGAGGCCAAGAAGATTGGACTCGTCAAATAACACCCAACACCCCAAAAAACAACAACAAAAAATCACCTGTTTCAGCTCCACCACTTCTTGTGGTCTCCCCCAAGCCAAGCCACTCTAGTCAACACATGATCAGAACAGGAAACGACAAAAAAACATGAACTGCCTACAGAAGCCTCCACCTTCCAAACGAAAGGGAACTCTGTGCTGTGAAGGCCTCTCTGTGTTGTGTGTTTGGGGTCTGTGTGGTCAGTGGCTCTCCGCTCCCCAAAACTCACCACCGTGACACACCCCACCCGCCCCTCCTGAACCCCGCCATCATCTTCCTGTTCTCAACTCGGACCAACAGTTCTGTACGCGTTTATTTAAAAGGTTGTGCGTGTGTCGTCAGTGAACCATTGGACTGTTGATTACACACTCAGTTGCAACTGCTCATATGATTTTTTTAATAAGCACTGAAACCCCTAAAAAAATAATTTTGGGGAGAATCTGAATTGGCAATTATAATTCCCATATTGCGTTTCGTTTTTTTTGGTTTTGTTTGTTTACCTCTTCAAAATGCATTACGTGACTCCATGCTGGAGTATTAAGTGCTGCATGTGGCCAAACCAGACTACTGCAGAGAATAACCCCCTCTGCCGTCATCACCAGCCCACACCAAACCCCCATGGAAGAAAGAAGCGCCCTTGACACAAAAGAAGCAGTGCTCATTATATTTTTAAAAATAAAAGAAAACACATAAAATCCGTTGTTTAAAGGCAAGACTACTGCTGAGAGACTAGCCCCCCTCTGCCTCATACTGGAGTGAGAAGCGCCCATGACACAAAAAAACATACACACCGCTTTTCTTGCCATAATGGAAACGGGTTTCGTCTTATTTTGTCTGGTCAATGTAATCATATTTTTTTCTTTTTTTTTTTAAATGGAGAAGTGATTTGATTGACAGCTTTGTGAATCTCTAATGGTAGCTCCTCAACATCTTAGTTCAGCTTTGGTTGCCGCCGTTGATATAGGTCTGGAGGTGTGGCAGCAGCAGGTGTACACGGATGCCATCAGTAGTCCCAGCCTACAGGCCTTTGAAGTCACGCTGAAAACATCTTGATTTGAAGAAGCCGTTTGAATACTGTTGTCCTTTTGTTTTTGTACCTACTAATGGAGATGTTTTGAATAAAAGACATTTTTTTAAGAACGTTCGTGCAATCATTTGAGCTGTTTGAACATTATTCTATTGGCTACCCCGTACCCCTCCCATCCAAACATGATTCTATTGGCTACCCCGTAGTACGGGGCCTGTACCCCTCCCACCTCATACTGTGCTGTGCCCTAGCTACACATTGAGTGCATCTTAATATGCGACCTTGCCTCCTCCACTTGCCTCCTCCACTCGCTTCTCGTCATGATGACATCAGTGACAACAGCATTATATTTCAATATCTTGCAGAAGCTCAATTGTAGAGTCTTTTAATCGTTTGCAATTGTTATGGTGAATGATAAACAGTCCCTCAAAAGTTGTTGTGGCTAGGCTGACGGCTGGGAAACTTTATCGTTTTCTCCACGGAGGAGGGGCCAGGAGGCGGGGCGAGGAGACAAGCGCAAATGGAGGAGGCAAGGAGGCATATTAAGACGCACTCATGAGAACACAAAATGATCATTTGAGCTGTTAGCACCCCCCGTGGTGGACATCACATGTAAGTTCATATCCAATGTTTTTATTTATTGAATGCATATGAGCAACAAAAGAGCAGACAACCCTACACGTTGCACAGGTTTTACAATGCGTCATAGGGCAGTTCTTAACAGAAGTTAACAATCTCACTAACGCTCCCCCTTTTCTCACACACACCTCGCCGTGTTGAGATGAGGTGGAAAGGTGAACATGTGGAGACGTGTCTGCACATAAATCACTATGAAGGCCACAGCTGTTGTCTTGTTCTAAGTAATGTATTCCTATCAAATCTCCAAATAGTTAATGTGTGTATTGGATATATATATGTGTGTATCTGGGGCCTTTGCTGTGCCCTCAGCTGATTAACGTCTTCTGAGCTTCAATCGCACATAGTATTTCTCGTACGGCTCAAAGAATACAAAAGTAAAGTTCTTGTTTTTGAAGGTCGAGTGAGTGATGGGAAGGTTCTCCTCACGCTCCCTCTCCCTCTCCGGGTTTTTCTAGAAGTGAAGTGTTCTATCCTTGCCAGTGCAAGTAACGCCCATTTTTCATGGAGAACTAGTACCCAATAACTAGTCCTAAGGAGAACTAGTATCCAATAACTAGTCCTAAGGAGAACTAGTACCCAATAACTAGTCCTAAGGAGAACTAGTACCCAATAACTAGTCCTAAGTGTAATTAATAATCGGATACTTCAGCGAAAAATGGGGGTTACTCGCACCAACAAGGCTGGAGCACTTCACTTTGAGAAACGCCCTTTATTCCGTTATTCGTCTCCAGGTGTGTTTGTTTTCCTTGATGCGCCGCCATTTTGTGTTATTTTGGTCTTCAGTCCTCAGCCTTAGCCTCCATCTCCTCAGCGTCGTCGTCTCCGTCCACTTCGGCGTTCTCCCGCTCCAGACGCTCCAGCTGCCGCGCCAACTCCGTCTCGTCCGTGTCCGTCACCACCTTAGGCTGAGGGGAGAGAGAGAGAGAGAGAGAGAGAGAGAGAGAGAGAGAGAGAGAGAGAGAGAGAGAGAGAGGGGGAGAGGGGAGAGAGAGAGAGAGAAACTGACAATAGGCCTGTTCAAGTTTTGAGTTGATGGGGGGGGAGGGGCAGGGAGAAGAAATAGTGAATTGTTCAGCCCATACTTTTTTGGGGGGATTTTTAGGTTGAGAATAAATGGAGTTCCCTTAGCGCTGTGGATGGCGATAACGCACATCTTACCGGCCGAATAGACCGGCCGCGACGAGATTCAAGCAACATAGAATCACTTCTGTGCAAGAGCGATACAAGTGACTGAAGCGACTAGAGTATGTCTGTTAAAAGTAGAATGCAAGCATTCCAACATTCCCACTGACTGTGGCGGCTGTTGCCGAACCGTGTCAAGGTTGCACTGCGTTTTATATCTCCATCTGCATGTTGAAGACGACTCTCTTCTCCTCGATGTTCATGCATGTTTACAGTATTACGCGAAGAGTGATAGAGAAGAAGAGAGGAGGTGCTAGGGTGAGGAGGAGAGGAAAGGATGTTGGTTACCTCCATCTGTATGTTGAAGACTCCCCTCTTCTCCTCGATGCGTTCCTTAATGGCCGCCATGGCCTGGTTCAGCATGGACAGCCCCTCCGTGCGCTCCAGAGTAGTCGTGGTCATCACGTACCGCGGAGGAGCGATCAGGTTTATCTGGAGGCAGAGGAGACCACGCCGGTCACAAGAGGCAGGACACAACACCTCACTAATGTCAGCACGGAAGTGTGCAAACCTCTCATGTATATATCCAGTCACCTTGACATGAGAGTGCCTTTATTTATTTTTATTTAACCAGGAATGGTCCCGTTGAGTCACAGTGACTCTTCTTCCAGGACGTCCTGGCCTGGCCTTGATATTCCACTAGATACTTCTGCTGTGTAGCTCCTACCTTGATTGGCATGGTAACACTAGGTACGGTACCTTGATTGGCATGGTAACACTAGCAGGGATTAAAGCAAAAAAAAGTAATCTGACTGAACTTTTTTACCGGTTAGGCACCCGATCGAGTATCACTCCGTAACCCTACGAAAACCAATGTAGCCAGGCTCTGCCCTCATGACGAAACATACATGCAAGGAATGGTGCCAGAGCCAGCGGCATAGGCAGACGGGGCAGTCGCCTAGAGCAGAATAGGCCTATGTCTTGAGGGCGCCAGTAATACCAAAAAGTGCCACAAAATCAGAACTTCAACCAACATAAATCTTTACACTTCACATGAACAATGAATATTCATTATACACTCAGTAGACCTATATAGACTCAGTAATGTGTACCTGTAGGTACTAGATCAGATGTGCTCAATCAGATGTAGGCCTACAATGCTATGTTTACAGATGCCAATTTCTAAATACAAAAAAAGGAAAGAGGGCGGGCAGGCCTAGGCCGCTCGCTCACCAGATTGACTAGAACTGGCCGAGAATGGAGGCATGGATACTATATCAGACTGCAAAGATTGAACTGAAATTTGGGGCATGTTTTGGTTATTTCCTCTTATTTCTACCCATTGTTTATGAATTGTTCACAACATCATGCAGAATGGATTCACAATGAATGCTGCTTCAAAATGGTAGCTGATCTCACAGAATTATTGACTTGGAATTGCAATGTGTTGATACAGTGAGTGATCCCATTATGGGTTTTTTTTGTTGTAGTAGTAGGCTATATTTTGTCTTTCACATTAGAATGGGCAAACACTGTTCTGGTGAAAGCACTGGTGCCCATTGCTTGCAGTTGTATTTCTGACATTTAAAAAGCCCTGATCATAGCAATCAGAGGGAGAAAACTAGCTTTAATTATTTGTATGTTTTTCACCCTTCGGCCTTTTTCAGTATTCATCCTGTTACAAATAACTTCTTGACGTTTAAAACAGGGTGCGGTATGTCTACCTCTGTGTTCTACCGTTTTGAAAACTACTGGCTACTCTTTTGCTTCTTGATGTGCGGTGCCAAGCACACGCTTACCATTGATTTAAAAAACGTCCCCGATTCTTCCTATGCGCACGTGTTCTACAAGCTGACAGGACGCAGCAGACACGACAGTCACAGACATACGCCTATCGTTTACAAAAGTAACACACTTCCCCAAGCTTGTCGCGCAGCTTTCCACTCGAATCAAGGCAAATCACCCACCCATCAGTCCTGAGTGCACAGTGCGCAAATAGGCTAACTGAACTCAAACGAAACGCATAGTCCGAGAAGATGGGCACAGACGTTGAGCCACTCAAAAACAAGCGCACAC
The DNA here is from genome assembly GCF_034702125.1 of Engraulis encrasicolus. NCBI lineage: Eukaryota > Metazoa > Chordata > Actinopteri > Clupeiformes > Engraulidae > Engraulis > Engraulis encrasicolus. The sequence goes on along the minus strand of NC_085874.1, from coordinate 51,215,167 downwards.
ACAACTGTTGCTGCTGCACACTATTCCAGTTAGCAGAAATAGCGTCACAAAGTAACCACCCTTGAAAATGAAACAAACGTCGAAACGGCATTTATCGACCATGAGTCCACCCATCAGAACACTGCTTCCCAGAACAGACGTGGCATAAATTGGCTCTGCCAGGGATAGCCTATCCGTGACCCAAATGCAACCCATTTTTAACTTATTTCTTGAATATATATATCGGCAACAACAATTGTTAATCTGCTATGAGTACAGATGAGACTGTGAATTATCCGTTGTCAAAAAGACAACTAGCTCTACACGCAGCCAGTCAAACGCGCTAAACTTTGAGGATGAAACGCATGGTAGGCTATCCTAGTTAGTCGTCCCATTGGGGCTATGAATAATGCTAGTAAGAGTCACAATGCTTAAAAGGCAAACCCTTCATGAAAAGGACATCATACGCAGTCGAAGTAAACTATTCATTTTTTTTTCTAAATATCTGCCACGGCAGGTGCAATGATATGGAAACGTCACTGCACTTTACATTGTATTACAATTATTTTCTTTTCTGCCATCAGCAACAATTTTGGCTATTTATTTTTTTAATCTCTCGCGTTGCGCTGCCACAGAATTGTTGACCGCTCGTGTACTTTTTTTTTGGAACACGGAAGAACAGGGGATGACCCAAAACTAGGCTACTGATGAGTGAATGTTGTATCACACCGCCAATGGTGGAGTGTATAAGCCTAACTACATCCGGAGGCCTACACCAAACACACCTCTCGTCCCCTTCTCATGACCAGGAGTGCTCTCGATTTGAGTTCAGTTGGAAAGTAAAAATTGTAAATTAATTGACATAAATTATACGGACGGAAATCCATCCAAGCGAAAACCCAGTTGATGGAAATCCGTCGCAGCGACGGAGAACTTTAATCCCTGCACTAGGTACGCTACCTTGATTGGCATGGTAACACTCGGTACGCTACCTTGATTGGCATGGTAACACTCGGTACGCTACCTTGATTGGCATGGTAACACTAGGTACGGTTGGCATGGTAACACTAGGTACTGTACCTTGATTGGCATGGTAACACTAGGTACTGTACCTTGATTGGCATGGTAACACTAGGTACGGTTGGCATGGTAACACTAAGTACTGTACCTTGATTGGCATGGTAACACTAGGTACGGTTGGCATGGTAACAGGTACGCTACCTTGATTGGCATGGCTTCCGTTGAGCAGTTGAGTCCAGCTCTGAGGGCCTCCTTGACCGCATCGATGCCCTCGTACCCGTAACACGCCACTTCAATATCTGGAACCAGAAAGACGAGAGTCAAGAGAAATGACGAAAGGCAAGAGGGAAAAAAAAGGTGAAGGCTGACTGACTCCATCTCCTCTACTTCTCCTGCAGATCAGCTGTCTCAGTGCAGCACAGGTATCGATTAGCTTTATGCCTCAGGGACCACTGCACTGCACTCTCTTTGCATTAATGTCATTACCCTTTACTGAAGCCACTACGGACTTATAATGAAGTGTCAAATAATTAGCAAAATTGTTTATAATAGGATGTGATTGGTGAAGCACCAGAGTCAGTGACATTCAATCACCCCCATCCCCAAAAGAAGGAACTACTGCTCTGATTTTGACAGCTTGAGGTGTGAGGTGTGGTGTGAGGTGAACACTGGACCTACCTGCTCTGATTTTGACAGCTTGGGGTGTGAGTCGTCTGTTGATGTTGTCGATGAGAACTTTCCTCTCCTCTTCCGTCAGGTCCAGGCCATCCAGGATCGCGGGGTCCCTGAAAACAGTCGTTCAATTTGTCAAACATCCCAATAACACAATAATGATTAATTTCTGTGGAAACAGCTTATTTTACAGATACTGTGAAGACCAGATTTGCCCATTTGCCCATTTGCCATGTATGCCAATTCAGACAAGAGTGCCACATGGATGCAGTGCGTCTTGCCAATCTGAAGCCTACAAAAGTTCTGATTTACTTTTGGGCCTTTGGGTAAACAACAAGCCTGAGGAATTTGACTTCTGAGAGCAGCGAGCAAAACATCAACTGTAGCAAAATGACTAAAAAACTGACAGCGTGCACAACATCCACGCTGACTCTGGAAACCATTTAACTCGAGTTAATCTAGTAGCATCCTAGGAGCTGCCAACACATGTCAAACTCAGGAGTGTAGTTCAGGTCTTTGACAAGCACAGACTACGCTGATATAGTACAACAAAAATGACAAGAAGGCCACACCTCTTTAACATCAGCTGATTACAAAGCCACATATCAACACCTGTGTGAACCTCTGATGAAGACGATGCTAACACACTACCAAAACACGTCAGGTAAAAGGGGAAATACCTGCATCAATGCATTGAAAATTAACAACCTTATTTGACAAGACCAAACTGAAAGCAATATTGTATTCATAATGGAAAACAGACAACAGGCTCAATGTGACTACCTTAGTAAATAAAGGAGGAAAAAGGAGAAATAAAACAATACTTACGAGACGGCCTGTTTGAAGACGTCGTAGGCGCCGTATCCGGGCTTCTTGTACTTCTCGTCGAAGACCCAGGCGGTCCGCTGGTACAGACTCTCAAGCTGCTCATCTTTACTGTACTCCAACACCTCCGCTACGTGCCTCAAGATGCTGTACACCTGCGCACACGCACACACGCGCGCGCGCACACACACACACACACACTCATCACATTACTGTACTCCAGCACCTCCGCTACATGCCTCAAGATGCTGTACACACACACACACACACACACACACACAATTGTACTCCAGCACCTCCACTACATGCTGTACACCTGCACACACGCGCGCGCACACACACACAACTGTACTCCAGCATCTCCGCTACATGCTTCAGGATGCTGTACACCTGAACACACACACACAAGCCATTATTGATGCTATAGTATACACCTGCACGCACGCACACACACACACACACACACGCACACACGCACGCACACACACACACATTACTGTACACCTCCGCTACATGCCTTAAGATGCTGTACACCTGCACGTACACATTAGTGCCTAGAAGTGGGAGTAGCACACAGCAAATGCAATGCAATGCAGGGAATATGACAAGACTTGCTGTTCGTAGTAATAACTTCAGATAAACATCACAGATGGTAAAACTGTTGTGATTATCATTACCGAGACAGTTGATAGTTTACATATTTGTGGTGATTACCCCACAGTACAGTTCGTTAGTCCTTATTTTTGGCTTTTAATGTGGTGGTTCTATGTAGAGTCTATGGAAAGACAGCCGCTTTAGGCACGACCGCTATCTCGATGAAAGGCGGGGCTGTAATTTAATTCCTGGTCCTCCATTTGCGCAACTCTCCCTCTGTATGGCTCTGGTTTTAGCCATCTACGGCTCATCTCCAGAGCAGCTGAAAGGTCTGCAAGGTCTACTACTAGTAGCATCCTCAAGTGTGCCAGTGGTGCCATTGACTTACTGTTTTGGACTTGGTGAACTTACTGTTTTGGACTTGGTGAACTTACTGTTTTGGATTTGGAGAACTTACTGTTTTGGATTTGGTGAACTTACTGTTTTGGACTTGGTGAACTTACTGTTTTGGACTTGGTGAACTTACTGTTTTGGATTTGGTGAACTTACTATTTTGGACTTGGTGAACTTACTGTTTTGGACTTGGTGAACTTACTGTTTTGGATTTGGTGAACTTGTCCTCACACTTGATGGCTTCCTCTGGTGACACTCTCCTCTTTGACAAGTCGATGTAGCCTGGAGAGGACGGAGACGAGAGACACAATACTTAGAAACCGAGTACTCATCACACTGAGGAACCTACTTCAACTACCGACTAGAGACACTTCACAGATAGATTTGTGACATATGTTCTGGGGCAGCCTTGGTGTAGTGGTTAGGGAGGTGGTCTTTCAATCTGAGAGTTGTCAGTTCAAATCCCACCTGACCTGAAGTGCCCTTGAGCAAGGCACCTGACCCCACATTGCTCCAGGGACTATAACAAATAGCCTGAAAATTAGTGACTATAAGTCGCTTTGGATAAAATGGTCAGCAAAGTGGAAGGTAATAACATGTAATGTATTTCCCTCACCTTTCTCCTTGTCCACTCGGATGACGACCACACACTCATTGCGCCCGATGCGGATGAGTTTGTTGATGGAGCGGATACGTCGACGGGACAACTCACTGAGCAGGATCATGCCTTAGAGTAGAGCAGAGTAGAACAGAGCAGAGTACTTTTATTACTCCAGAGGGAAATGAAGGTGTCTGACAGCTTACATAACTACACAAACACAAAACATACACAGGCTTAGACTTAATATACATTATTGCACATTGCAGTAAGCACATCAGTTCACACACACACACACACACACACACACACACACACACACACACACACACACACACACACACACACACACACACACACACACACACACCTTCGATGTTGTTGTACTCTAGAAGGCTGACATAGGCGCCCATCTCAGCGATGGAGCGCACGTTCACCATGACTACATCCTCCACCTCTGGAAACCGGTGCTCATAGAACCTGCAACTTAACCCCGGCATCGCTGCAGAGAGACAGAGAGAGAGGGGGAGAGTACAGCAGAGAGAGAGAGAGAGAGACAGAGAGAGAGACAGAGAGAGAGAGCATTAGAGTAGAGAAGAGGAGTACTTTTTGTTAATCCCGAAGGAAATTAAGGTGTCTGTCAGCTGACATTAATACACAAACACAAAACATACACAAAGATCGTATAGGCCTACGTATAATTATACATTACAGTAAAGTATAACACACTGTTAAGTACTACCATCACCAGAAGGGCATGGAGGGATATTCACTTTCATCAACAGTTGTGTACAACAGATGTTGACCTGAAAATGACAATAACTGTAGAGCAGTACCTGGCCCCACAGTGCCCAGAATAGAATAGCGTTTTCATTGTGCCTGTAGCCAGGGTAGCCGGCTCGGCTGAACTACTGCCCATTCAAATCATGCTAACTGGACGATGGACAGCAATAAGAAGCTTTACCGTCTTTATGTCATAAGCATGTCAGTAGCGTATCAACGAATACTATTGAACTACGCAGATCGTGGATAACGGTGATCTACGAGTCGTTCTGGGTTGCGAAGCATCTGTTTCAAATAGATTACTTCCCTCTGTCATCATGCGGCACATGTAATGCAGACTAGCTAACGTTAGCCGCGCACCCTTCCTTCATTCGTCGGCAGAATGGTTTCCATTCAACATATCATACTCACAAACTCACCTTTAGTTTATGTTTACTGCACTGGAGGGTGTTTTTACTTCGCTGGAATGTTCCTGTATTAGTTATCCGACACGGCGTAGTAAATGGCTTCAACTTTAGTCAGATTCATACAAGTCACCAATCCACACCGAACCACATTACAGCTGACCCGGAAGCTATTCGGTGCGCATGACCCCTAGTCCATCTTCTAACTCCATCCGCTGATGCAATCTCAAGAACAGACAGTTGAAAAATATATCTGCCATTATTAAACTATCATTGTATCTGCTAATTAAAATCTTGACATGTTACATAAATCAAAAATTTGAAATTAAAAAATATTTAACATTTACATTACATTTACTTGTACTTTGAGCGAGTAATAGAATAATGTTATCTCTTGAAGTTTTACTATTTTATTAATAGTGGCTTGATTAGGGTTTGTTCTTCATAGGATTCACACTCAGCTGTCAGTGGGGTCTTTGTCAAAGGTGTGTGTGTGTGTGTGTGTGTGTGTGTGTGTGTGTGTGTGTGTGTGTGTGTGTGTGTGTGTGTGTGTGTGTGTGTGTGTGTGTGTGTGTTGCTGTGCGTGTGTCACATGACTAGTAATCAGCTGATGCTGTTTGTCCTACTGCCTGTGAGTAGAGGATCACGACTCAGTAATAACGTCTGAACACCTTTCTCTGCGACGATTTAGTGTCTCGGAATAACAGGATATAACATTTTCAACACATATTAATATCTGCATCCAAGAGCTAACCCGAAGAAACCAAGATGTCGGCGAAAGAGCGTATTGACGTTTTCCCTTCCAGAATGTAAGTGCTATAGTTAACATTAGCATGCTAGCTGGATATGCAAGGTTATGTTATTAATTGTATGCTGTTTAAGCGATGTAAACATGTATATCAACCACACGATAGTCCATTTTGTGTGCTTTTGCACAGACGGGCGTGTTAATGTGTGCTAATAATTTGATAGTGAAGTCAGTGAAGTAATAAATGTGCTAGCTAGCTAGTCATTCCAGCCAAAGTGTCAATTTGAAGGTATCCATGCAAAGCCCAGATTCAACACCTTCGATTGTTATGTACGTCCGGTGTAAATATTAAACGCTGCTTTGAAAAACGACTGTCATGTGTCAAAGGAAGACGTTGTAACAATCAGCACTAGTAGACTGGGCTTGTAATCTATTCTTGAAGAAAACGGAACATGCCTCACGGTCATGTGAATTATCACGCTGCCTCAGGCCCAGCTACCTGTGAAGTATGCTGAAAGCAGACGAGTGCTATAGAATAAAACAATGAGATGCTCAACAATGTAGTCAAAATCAACACTAAATAATCATGTAACACATTCTGAATGGAAGAATGACGTGTCACCTCAGACTGCATCTCGACCTGGCCTTGCCTAAAACCCATGATGGTGTGGAACACTTGTCACAACACCGAAAAGCGTTTTGTGTAAAATTATCTGTATGAGAGATTAGAGAATGATGGCATTGATATGGCACTTGTGTAAAGCTCAGTCACACAGGTCTACAGTATCCAGACTGCAGAGGGCTATTCCAGTTCTGGTTAAGTGATGCATCCCGCTAAATTAACCAACAAGAACTGTTAACTTTTAAACCTGCTAGGTTCAATCATGTTTTAGTAGGAGCACGTCTGGGTGGTGCAACCACAGCTAAAACCACTATTGTATGGATACAATTTTACGTTTTTGTTTTTAGTGGATTTATCTTAAACGGCTTGAGCCCCGATCTGCCTGATCCATTCCCCATCCATGTCCTTGAGCAAGATACTTGACCCCAAGTTGCTCCTGGTGGCAGCCACTGCCACCGGTGTGTGATGTGAGTGTGTGTGAATGGGTGAATGTGACTGAGGCATGTAATGTGCTTTGAGCGCTCAAAGGATATATCAATGCTGTCCATTTACCCTTTATATCGTCTCCAGGCCGTGCCCGATAGGGTGTCTGTTGGTGTGAGTTGCCTCTTGGCCTCATGTCGTCTGTGTTGGTGTGTTGTGGTTGTTTGCATTATATGGTCTGTGTTGTGGTTTTCAGGGCTCAGACCATCATGAAGGCGCGGCTGAAGGGAGCCCAGACGGGCAGGAACCTGCTGAAGAAGAAGGCAGACGCCCTCTCCATGCGCTTCAGGCAGATCCTCAGGAAAATCATCGAGGTGAGATGCAGATGACGACTCTATTTACACTCTCTCCATGTCAATTTATGCACTTTATTGTTTTAAAGCACTGAAAAGACACTGTGACTGTCACTGCAGTAAATCTATTTATACACTGGTGGGAACTGCAACGTACTGTTTGATGCACACAACAAAATGTGTTTTTATTGGTACGATCAACCAAACCATCAAAGGAAGAAAGCTCAGAAGTACACTTACAGATAAAGCTTAATGTTGGAATCAATATAGCAATGGCTACGTCAACATGATGTTTTTAATTCAGAATTAAGTAGTTCCGTCGAGTTTACTTTGATCTTTCATTTAATTCTGAATTGTGAAGTGTTTACGTGACATTTTGAAAGCGGAATTAAGCTTTATTTAGAATTAAAGTGAGTTAATTACGAATTAAATGTCTCATGTAAACATAGCCAATGATACAAACAAACACTATAATGGCACAGCACAGCAACTTCCTCTCTCAAATGAAAGATATGTGGGTTAGTCTGACTGCAATGTCTTTATCTAGTGAGTCTGACTGCAATGTCTGTATCTAGTATGTCTGACTTGATGTCTTTATCTAGTGAGTCTGACTGCAATGTGTTTATCTAGTGAGTCTGACTTGATGTCTTTATCTAGTGAGTCTGACTTGATGTCTTTATCTAGTGAGTCTGACTTGATGTGTTTGTGTTCAGACCAAGACCCTGATGGGCGAGGTGATGAGGGAGGCGGCCTTCTCTCTAGCGGAGGCCAAATTCGCTGCTGGAGACTTCAGGTGAGCATCAGAGCAGCATGCACATCAGCAGGGGATTCCAACAACATGGTTACAGGGCTGATAGTATTCAGGCTCCATGCCTGATTTCAGGCTTGACAGAGTTTGCACACAAAAAAAAAACATTGATAATAATTAGCCATTAGGTTATTCTTATCTCAGAAAGCGTTACAGGTTCAGGGTTGTCTTCTACTATCAGGCTTGAATAATGGTCATACACAGGCTATTAAATGTTTGAATAATGTGTCAAAATAGGCCTACGTTATGTCGCTATGCAGTATCTTGTTGTCGTCGTTAGAGCAGGGGAAAACATTCAGGCTCCGGATTTTTTTAAGTGATACACCGGGATAAGTTAAACAGGAGGTGGTAAACCTGCTGATTAATAGCCTACAGCAGAGGTGGGCAAACTCAGGCCCGGGGGCCACATGCTGCCCTCTCAGCCATTTCATGTGGCCCTCAGAGCCTTTACAAGGACAAAATACAGATTCTTATGGTCACTCACTCTTTTTGTCTACCTAAAACAGGGGTCTTGGAAACGTAAGATTACTAAAGTCTGCATCTAGATGCAATTTGCAGGAACGGCATAACTGACAATGGCGTAACTATGCTAGTGTACATCATTTCTTAACATAATATTGCCTGCGACATCTGGCCCTTTGGTCAGTATCCTAAACCCAATGCAGCCCTTGGGCCAAAATAATTGCCCACCCCTGTCCTCCAGCCATCGCCCTATTCAGAAAATAAGGATTCCAGGCTCTTCTGTCACCTTATTTACATCCAGTTTAACTTCACCTACTGACCCACCATCTTGCATTAGGCCGAATTCACACCAGAGAGAGTAGAGAGAGAGAGGTTCCATTGGCCCATTGTTTCCGGGTTCTATTATTGCAAAGGGGAGGGGGGGAAATCCCCCTTTAGGCAGACCTAGGCAGACCTAAGGACTGTTCTATTCAATGCTAGGAGTATTATGACACGCCCCTTTAGGCAGACCGGAACCTGGTCACGTTAGGTGCCCATAGCAACCTATTACATTGGCATATCTCTATATACTTAAAGAATCTCTGTTCACACCAAGGCGTCGTGGAACAGAAGCGAGACGAATGAGGTCTTTCTGCTTAGTTTCGGCCGGTGTGTTTTACTCTGCCTTTCACACCGACGGCGTCAGTGTGCGCGGCCAATCCTGTTCAAAACCCCCCCATAGCCAAAGCTAGCGTGTTACTTTGCCATTCATTGGAATGGAACACCGCTGACCACTACGGCCCAAAATCCACTCGATCTATTGTCCAAATGCAGCGCAGAGCGGGCTCCTGACGCCCGACTGCCGCCGGTTAGTGTGGAAGGACGGATATGTTAAATGTAAAAATTGCTTCCGTCCCGCGATGCTTCACCGCCTTGGTGTGAAGCCGGCCTTACACCCCTGTGGTATTGACAGGTGTGTGTTGTAAGGCCTGGTCCCTCATTCTCTCACCTGTCTTCACAGCACTACGGTCATCCAGAATGTCAACAAGGCCCAGGTGAAGGTCCGAGCTAAGAAGGACAATGTTGCAGGTTTGGAAATCACTCAGTTGTTTAAACGTGACCAACTTAACAAATGGCTCAATCTAGCATGACCAATTTTGTAGAAGAAGATACCGCACACTCTTGTCCATGTGCGGTATCATCTTCTACAAATGATCTTGCACCCGCTACCTGCACCTCGAAACCTCTGGTGTGCGTCAATCCAGCATGACACCTGATATATGGTGCGGAAGATCATTTATATTGTATGTCCACTATGTTATGTCTACATTTATGCCATGAATAAAATGACATGACCCTCCCCTTATATGCAAACGTGCCAATGTATGGTGTATTTGTTTTCCTGTACTTTAATGTATGTATGGTGTGTCTCTTCTCCATAGGTGTGACCCTGCCAGTGTTTGAGCATTATCAAGAAGGGGGAGACAGTAAGTGCTGTTTTCTTCTTTTTCTAATACTATATCAAATCACCCAGTGTCGATGTACATTTTGCATTTAACCTAAGCCACCTGCAAAAAACGCCCGCTGGATGCCTAAACCCGTTTTGGGAAAAGATGCCCTCTGCCTATTAAAACCTAAATATCTCAGCCTCTGAAGCACATAAAAACATGAAGTAGGTCGCATTTAAAAGCTAGGACCCTCATCTTGTATTACATTGTTTTTATTTGGCTCTAGCATACACACATTTTTTATTTTAAAATAAGCTCAAATCTCAAGAACCTCATCACAGTGTATATGTCGCGCCAGACACCAGACGCCAAAGGTCAAACAGCGTATACGCAGCATCAGGCTAAATTGGGTTAAGATAAGATCTGCTCACTGGCACTGGGTTGAACAATGAACCATGTACTGGACTTCCCCTCTTGATAGTTAGAGTTGGAGCACACGGGTGTAATCGGTATACACCGCATTCCACTTTATTATGCAAATGACATTTTTCGCTGTTTCCCCAAATAATCAATACAAATGACAGTCGTCATAATTTTCAAGTCATCAGCCATTAGAGTACAATTTAAAAGTTTTTGAATGAACCTTCCAATGATAACGGTATTTTTTAAAATAATAAAAAACTTTAAATGCTCTGTTCCACATTATTACGCAAAATAGTTTTGTAGTGTTGTAATCCAAATTTCTTTCTTTTTTCCCTTTTACATCAAAACAGTTGGAATTTGGTACCTTCTAAATTACATTTCAATGTTCAATACTTGGTGATAAGCTCTTTGTCTTAGTAACTGGAATGCTGTGATTAACATTGAAGTCAATGGCAGGGCATTGCATGGGAGTTATGGAAGCCCAGATATCCTTGATGCTTTGCTCTCAGCTGTTTTTGTTTGTTTGGTCTGGTGACCCACACTTCACTCTTCAATATACCCGTAGATTTCCATGCCACGTTTAGGTGCTTTGGAGGTGATGACATTCTAACGCACCAGACATAAAACGCCATTGAAAATGAATGGGATGCTATGTCTGGTGAGTTTGAATGTCATCACCTCCAAAGCACCTACACGTGGCATGGAAATCTACAGGTATATTGAAGAGTGAAGTGTGGGTCACCAGACCAAACAAACAAAAACAGCTGAGAGCAAAGCATTAAGGATATCTGGGCTTCCATAATTTCCATGCAATGCCCTGCCATTGACTTCAATGTTAAACGCAGCATTCCAGTTACAGCTTATGACCAAGTTTTGAACATCGAAATGTAATTTAGAAGGTACCAAATGCCAACTGTTTTGATGTAAATGGGAAAAAAAGAAAGAAATTTGTATTACAACACTACAAAACTGTTTTGCGTAATAATTTGGAACAGAGCATTTTGGGCATTTTAAGTTTTTTATTATTTAAAAAAATACCGTTATCATTGGAAGGTTCATTCAAAAACTTTTGAATTGTACTCTAATGGCTGATTACTTGAAAATTATGACGACTGTCATTTCTATTGACTATTTGGGAAAAGGGAAAAAAATGTCATTTGCGTAATAATGTGAAATGCGGTGTAATAACAGCCTGTAGTGAATAGTTAGACTCCTTGCCTATTGCAGGATTCTTGAAGTCTCCAGTATTCAGTTACAAATAAATAAACCACTCTATATAAATAGGTCGCTCTATGTAAATCACTCGAGTAGTGTGTAACCGACTAATGTTTCCTCTGTATTTTATTCTAAGACCCTGTTGTGAGTCTAACAGACTGTCACTGATGGTTTTGCGTGTGTACTTGTTAGGCTACGAGTTGACTGGTTTATAATGTAATGTACCGGTAATGTAATGTCCTCGTTTGGCTACGAGTTGACTGGTTTATAATGTAATGTAATGTAATGTCCTCGTTTGGCTACGAGTTGACTGGTTTGTAATGTAATGTAATGTCCTCGTTTGGCTACGAGTTGACTGGTTTGTAATGTAATGTAATGTCCTCGTTTGGCTACGAGTTGACTGGTTTGTAATGTAATGTAATGTGATGTAATGTCCTCGTTTGGCTACGAGTTGACTGGTTTGTAATGTAATGTCCTTGTTTGGCTACGAGTTGACTGGTTTGTAATGTTATGTAATGTAATGTAATGTGATGTCCTTTAAGGCTACGAGTTGACTGGTTTGTAATGTAATGTAATGTAATGTAATGTCCTTTAAGGCTATGAGCTGACTGGTTTGGCCCGCGGTGGGGAGCAGCTCTCGCGGCTAAAGAGGAACTATGCCAAGGCGGTGGAGCTGCTGGTGGAGTTGGCCTCCCTACAGGTAGGGGGCACCATTTCACCATAGAGGGCCAGAGCAGAACATACACTCTGGGTGCATCCCAATATGTGACCTTGCCTCCTCCACTTGTGCTTGTCTCCTCGTCCCGCCTTCTGGCCCCTCCTCCGTGGAGAAAACGATAAAGTTTCCCAGCTGTCAGCCTCGCCACAACAACTTTTGAGGGACTGTTTTTCATTCACCATCCCAATTGCAAATGAGAAAAATACTTAACAATTGAGCTTTTGCAAGATATTGAAATATAATGCTGTTGTCAGTGATGTCATCATGACGAGAAGCAAGTGGAGGAGGCAAGTGGAGGAGGCAAGGTCGCATATTAAGACGCACTCCATGTAGAGGACTATGCCATCACATCACGTTTGGTCCCCATTTCTCTTATCCCCCACATAACGGATTGGAAATTAGAAAATTGCCTTTTGAGTCTGAGAGCTTTTGCGGAACATTGAGTAAAACTTCCCTTGTCAATGACGCAACGTCTCACACCACGAGAACACAAGCTAAAGCACAGGCTGGGAGGTAATATGTTGAAATGGACCCATAGCTGTTTGACTTTCTCTGAATAATCTAGACCAGGTCACTCTAAGCAATTACATGAAAATGAGAATCGGTCCCCAGCAGCCTGCTCCACAGTTAGCATCTATACGTGATTGACGTCCAAATAATGTTGATTAATTACCGGTATGTTAATATGAATGTATTAATTATGTTGATATGAATGTTGACATGAATGTTTCCCCTGATCATCAGACATCATTCGTGACTCTGGATGAAGCCATCAAGATCACTAATCGCCGTGTCAATGCCATTGAGCATGGTGAGTCCTACCATCACGACTCTCACTACACTGTGCGTATACTGTCGTTAAGCTATAATAACCATCACGGTCATCACTAGTTTTAGCTTCGACAGGGTACAACATCGTTCTATGAGCAGTGATACTCTAGACAGAGATAAGTCATTTCAGTTCATTTCTGGTATCCACTTTCTGTAGGGTGAACGCCCCTTTAGGAGACCTTCGGTTAGGAGACCTTCGGAGTCCTCAGGTTGAGAATAAATGGAGTCCCCTTAGCACTGTAGATGGCGGTAGCGCATTTCTTGTGCAAACACCTTAAAAATAGAAGAAGAAGGAGGGGACAACGCCCCCTTAGGAGACCCAACTTGAGCACACACTTTTGCATTGGGTGGGCGGGTTTCGAAGCCTCTTTATTACTCCACCCTCTTTGCTATGAGGTTAGAGTCTTTTAGGGTAGTTTCCTGCATCCTATTGTTTGTATGCTGCCATTTTGTTTTGCTGGTATTGAGTGTATGCCTGTCAATCTGACTTGTCTCTCTTTGCCTACCCTACGCCCCTTCTTTGCCCCCTCCACGCCCCCTCTTTGCCTCCCCTACGCCCCCTCTACGCCCCCTAGTGATCATCCCCAGGATCGAGCGCACCCTGACCTACATCATCACAGAGCTGGATGAGAGGGAGCGAGAGGAGTTTTACAGGTGGGTGGACATCCGCCATATGCAGTAGTGCTTATACATCCCACACATACAGTAGTGCTGCTTATACATCCGCCATATACAGTAGTGGTAATAGAGTTCTTCAGTAACGCGGAAGCATGTAGTAGATTGTAGTCTTTCATGTTAGCATTTAAGGACTTCCTGGTTCGTATCGGCTTCCGGCCTCCATTGGGAATGAATAGGGGCCAGTTTCAAATAAGCTCCGAGTGCAAGCACGCGCTTAGCGAACCCCCGCAAACTGTCGAGGGTGTTAAAAATAGGCTGTAGGTATGACATGGTTGATCATTTTGTGTCAAACTTCGACATAAATACGATGTTGCGTCCATATGCTAAACCCGGAAACTTTTGGCGACTACAGAAGCGGCGCCTGTATCTAACGTCATGTACGTGCGGAGGGTTGTACCCATGGCAACCAAAGGAAAGTATGTAGTTCGGAAGTTTTAATGATCAGAAAGGGGTTAGCAATATTGAATTATAATCGTCATGATTTAACATGTGAATACACCAACATGATGATACGATCCGTTCCACTAATGAGAAAGGGATGCGGGGACACGCTAATGTTCGTTGTTGGCGTGCAACTTATATTTTTGCCAAACCTGAATCTCTATGGCGTGTTGCAATGTAAAAAAATCGCCATAGAACCGGAAGTCCAAACGCCGCATACAAGTTGACGTCAACGCTGAAGAACTCTATACATCCCACACATCCAGCAGTGCTTATGAACGGATTTGGATGAAACTTTGTTTGAAAAAATGACCAAAGGAACAAGAGATTAAATGTTGGTGGTGATTCGGATCACGAACTGGAACTAGGATCTTAAAAAAAAAAAATCTTCGTCCAACTAGCAGAGTATGGCGTGGAATGTCAGTAAACCTCCCTCCCAAAGTCTTAATAGCGTTGGGCAATCGGACTGGCCCTTCAGCTCAGAGGTCTTGTACTTTGCCTCCCATTGCCAAACCGATGCGTTGACGAGGTGGTGAGTTCGCGGCCCCGAGGGGGACGAACTGCGTGGGAACGCCTACGAATCTAAACGCCCCTAGTGACCGCAAATTGAATGGCGGGGGGGACAGGGTGAATTTTGACATTTCAGTTTCTCTACAAAAACAAGGCAGAAAGATTTAAAATAAAAACTGGGTGTAACATAGTCAAATGTTGTATCAAGCAGCTTCCTTGGCGGAGGTTTGCACTCTCTTGAATGCATTTCTAGTTATTTATGTTTTGTGTTGTTTGTAATGGTTCCAGTTTTTTGAAGTGGTTGCTGTTGTTCATGATTTCTTGCGTTGTTTTGAAGTGTTTGCTGTTGTGAATAATGTTGTTGTTGTTTGTTGTTGTTGTTGTTGTGAATAATGTTGTTGTTTGTTGTGTTGTTCAGGCTGAAGAAGATTCAGGAGAAGAAGAAGCAGCAGCGCGAGCGGACGGAGAAGGAGATTGCGGCGCGGTTAGCAAAGCTAGGTCCCGTAGCCGAGCCATCCAACATGCTAACCGACGAGAGGGACGAGGACCTGCTCTTCGAGTAGCAGCCGGAGCTAGCGTTAGCAGCTAACGGGCTAACGGCCAGCACTTGGGGGTGAGCGAAGGGGGCAAGATATCTGCTGCGTTTGTGATGGCGCAGTGCTGCTTTTGCTGTGCAGCGTTGAAATGGCAAAGTGCACATGCGTGCTGCACAGCAAAAGCATCACTGTGCCATCACAAATGCGGCCCTTGACGTTCTTAGCCCTTTTAACATGCCCTTGCTGCCCAAACTCTCCCCCATACTTGAGGAGCTGATGTTGTCTGTAAAGTTCGACGGTCTTATTTATTTCTGTGCCTCTGAGGCCAATCGCAGAACATCTTGTGTAAAGAAAAGAAAAGATAAAAAGATGAAACTAATGAGTATAAAGTATTTTCTCTTTTCATGTCTCCTGTTCAGCTTCGCGTGTGTGTGTGTGTGTGAGCGTGTACATTCATGTCTGTGATGTCTTGTTTCTTTTTTTTTCTGTTTTGTTATATTGTTTACGATGTGCAATTTTGTGAGGGGTGGGGCAGGGTGAGTGCCCATATTGGTCTCCATGGCACATGTGTGCAGGACTGTAGTGCTACTGTGTTACCCATGGCATTCCATCTGTTTACACATGTAAATTAAAGCATTCAAGACATGTAGTATATCCAGGACAACACATACTACAATATGAACTCCTCAACCTCTATTGGAACGCCTCATTCTGTATAAAACTTGTAAACATCTACATGAATCCACGTGTATGTGTACATGGATAAAGGGAATAATTTAGCTACAACGTATTTGGAACATTCCAGGCAAATATACATGTACATTGCCGTCGTCATTGCAATTAACCGGTTTTCACTCTGGACAAACTTGCATGTGTGGTGTAGTAGAATGGTGCCGTCTATCTTTCCCTTTGTTGTTAGTAGTAGTACTGTCAAGATGACCAGTCATTGGTTCAAATCACTTCACTTCCCGCCCCCTTTCATTTCTTGAGTCCCTGATTGGACAGCGGTTTGACCTTTCACCCTTTGTCACCACCCCCATATTCTGTCACAAAATATGACTACAGTAATAAAAAAAAACTGGAATCAGATATATGATTGTGTTGGCTGTTTTCTTTCATCTTAAATGTCCTCATTTTTAAAGTTCAAAGACAGCACTCCTCCTCTGGCCTCTCTGTGATGGCATTGCCACCCCACACTAGCCACGTCCTCCTAGTGACGCCACACCTTCGGCGTTGCTTCTAGTCAGACCAACAGCAATGTAAATGGCGTTTCTGATCTCCAGAAAAGTCGGGAACTCCACTCAGACCTAGGGAGGCCGGTCAGACGTTTGGGAGACGTTAATTGTTAAGCTCTTGGTCAGACCAAGTCTTGAAGAGATTTGAAAGTCGATGATAATCAGGCTAGCCCCCCATGGCTCTAGCACAGCAATGCGGAATGTCAACCATTTTACACCAGAGCAGGATCTGTAGCCAGGCAACACCCTCCTAATGACACAAATTAGTTAGCCAAATTAGTCAGGCCAAGAGCAATGCAAGTACTTTCTGAGCTCCGGAGGGCTGGGGAACTCCACCCACTTTGTCAGGAAGCAATCAACTTTGAGCAGCTCCAACGGACCTGGGTAGCTTTACATTACATTACGCCATGTAATAATGTAATGTAACCTGGGTAGCTAGTGGTAGCCACAGCAGTGACGTCAGAGATTCTGAGTGTTATGGAGATATGCCAATGTAATAGGTTGCTATGGGCACATAAGGTGACCAGGTTGCGGTCAGAGCCATACAGAGGGGAGAGTTACACGATTGGAGGACCAGGAATTAAATTGCAGCCCCTCCTTTCAGCGAGATCGAGGTCGTGCCTAAAGCGGCTGTCTTTCCGTAGACTCAACATAGAACCACCACATTAAAAGCCAAAAATAAGGACTAACGAATTATACTGCGGGGTAATCACCACAAATATGTAAACTATCAACTGTCTCGGTAATGATAATCACAACAGTTTTACCACCTGTGATGTTTATCTGAAGTTATTACTACGAACAGCAAGTCTTGTCATAGGCCCTGCATTGCATCGCATTTGCTGTGTGCTATGCCCACTTCTAGGCACTAACATTCGCAACGCTTAGGCAGTTCTGAGACGATAAACAGCTAATTTTGCTAATGCGGAAGTCGGCCCTAGGACACAATGGAGATTGCGCGACTCTCCCCTCTGTATGGCTCTGGTTGCGGTCTGTGTAAAGGGGCGTGTCATAATATTCCTAGAATGAATAGGACAGTTCTTAGGTCTGCCTGAAGGGGGATGTGAGAAAAGAAAACACCATGCCTATCAAAGGATTGTCTTTATTTATACACCTGCATATCTGACTAGATTTCTAGTTAATACTGAGCCATCAGACAACTTGTTTGAATAACCTTTTGAATTTCAACACAATATTCACAGTTGAAGTTTGTTTATATATGCACCTTGTAGCAGGAAGTTGCTGATAAACAAAACAAAAAACACTATTTTGTTCCTTGTGGATCTTAAATTCACAAACATGAAAAAAGGAGAACTGCTCCCTACCCATATGTATATACAGCATTGGTAACAGGCTTTGGTACATAGCACAGTTGACAACTCAAAGACAACATGTGGTCAAGTATCTGTACTTTTTTCTCAGCTGAAACATGGCTTTCAAGTCAGTGATCTGTGTAATATAAATCAGATTCAGGGAAAGTAAATAATCCTCATTGATGCACACCATGTTCTCCTGAGGGCTTTAACTTGTGCTGAAGTATGAACCTGAAAGAAAAAGTTAAAAGTGACCTTGCAATTGAAACAGGACTTCTGTCATTCCACACATATTCCAGACAATGTAAACCATTCACACAATTAACAAATATGGTATTCAGCACAAAATATGAGCAATTCAGGTGTTATTTCCACATAGCTGGATATTTTTATATGTGGATATTTTTTTCTCCTGGCTGCATTGGTTTTGCATTGGTTTTGGCCTTCCGTTTCCACGTAGCAGATATTTAAAATCCAGGTATAAAAAACAGGAGAAAAAAATATCCTGTTTAGGGGGCTGAAACACATTTGTTACAATGGAGGATTTATTTTTATCCACATGTTGCGTTTACACCTCAACAGGAGAAAAAAATACCCTGCTAAAAAAATATCCTGCTACGTGGAAACAGCACCTCAGAAGGAATGCTTCACCTAAAAACATAATGACTGCACATGATGACATGGGTCATGGAAAAGTAACAAAGAAGGGAAAAAACCCCAAAAAGAACAACATTCTCTCTATTTAAAGTTGCTTAAAAAAGCGGCCCGGTACACTCCATGGCAATGCAAGAGATGTCCAACTCTTCCCCTTGTTGCTTTAGAAGGGAAACATTCACTTATTATCTCTCTAGGTCGTCCTCAGACAAGCCTTCCGTCGGGGTGTCCTTCCCTCTAATGGCAAAGCATGATGGGAAATAAGCCAGCGTCACTCCACTTCCTGGTTCCAAGACAGCATCCCTATTAACTGACCTGAAATCAGATTAGTGCCACTAATCTCCACAGATCTGTGTGTTAACAGCTGAGCTCTACGCACCTACAATACTGGGGGACACTCCTCCTACTGTGAATGAAGCGAAGGACACCACTCTTCAGATTTGTCTTTGTTTAATCACCTACAACATATTCACCTGAATGAGTATGCAACTGAATATGTGTGCCCCACCCTCCTCTGTGCAGTACCATCGTGGCATCAGGAAGTGGCTTGTCATGACAAGTCTTGGAGATGCGTATCCATTAGAGCACATAAAACGTCCCAATGTTTAAAAATCTCACTGTGCTTTTGCAGCATTGTTCCTTTCTTCCTTTGTTCCTTCCACAACTTGTTAAAAAAATTTGCAAATTTGATCAATGTTGTTAAAGGGTGGCACAATAGGCTCGTCATGACAAATCTTGGAGATGCGTATCCGTCCCCCATGCTTGTCCTCTGCCCTCCTTGTTGCTCCTCAGCAGAGAGAAGAGAGGGACACTGCTGGGGCTCCTCATAGGTCTTACTGCTCTCATGATTGTAACTGGAGCCCAAGTATGTTGTTGTGTTTCCAAGTCCGTGGACCCCAAGTTGGGCTCTCATTCTCCACCATGCTCTTGCCCTTCTCTCTGCTCAGTGGTGGAACAATTGCACATTGGGCGTTACACTGATAGGAGCCTTCTCCTACCCCATTGTCCACAGCCAGGAGGGGGGGGATCTACTGCTCCTCAGCAGAGCCAGGAGGAGGGCCCCCACTGGGCTCCTCCACTGCTCCTCCACGAGGAGGGGGCCCAGTGCGCCTCCTCTCCACTGCTCCTCCTCAGCAGAGCCATGAGGAGGGCACCCATAACGGCTCAAGGAGGAGCAGGGGACTCACTGCTCCTCTCCACTGTTCCTCCATGATGAGGGGGCCCACTTCTCCTCCCTGCACCTCCTCAGCAGAGCCAGGAAGAGGAGGCCCATTGGGGCTCCAGGAGGAAGAGGGGGCTCCAGTTCCAGGTAGGAGGAGGGGGCCCACTGCACCTCCTCTCCACTGTGCCTCCTCTGGTCCTCCTCAGCAGAGCCAGGAGGAGGGCACCCACTGGGGCTCCAGGAGGAGGAGGGGGCCCAGTACTCCTCCCTGCGCCTCCTCAGCAGAGCCAGGAGGAGGAGGGGGGCCACTGCACCTCCTCTGGTCCTCCTCAGCAGAGCCAGGAGGAGGGCACCCACTGAGGCTCCAGGAGGAGGAGGGGGCCCACTGCACCTCCTCTCCACTGCTCCCCCAGGAGGAGGGGGCCACTGCACCTCCTCTTGTCCTCCTCAGCAGAGCCAGGAGAAGGGCACCCACTGGGGCTCCAGGAGGAGAAGGGGGGCCCACTGCACCTCCTCTCCACTGCTCCCCCAGGAGGAGGGGGCCCAGTACTCCTCCCTGCGCCTCCTCAGCAGAGCCAGGAGGAGGGCACCCACTGAGGCTCCAGTTCCAGGCGGTCTATCATCTCCCGCAGCTCCTCGTAGGCGCGGTCCTGATCGTCGTTAATCACCACCGCGTCAAACAGGTGGCGGAAGCAGCGTTCCATCTCACTCGCCTTGTCCACCTCCTCCTTTAACTCCTCCACCTGGAGGAAGAGGAGGAGGAGGAGGAATAAGAGGAAGAGGAGGAGGAGAAGAAGAGGAGGAGGAGAAGAGGAGGAGGAGAAGAGGAGGAGAAGAGGAGGAGGAGGAGAAGAAGAGGAGGAGGAGGAGAGGAGGAGGAGGAGAAGAGGAGGAGGAGGAGAAGAAGAGGAGGAGGAGAGGAGGAGAAGAGGGAGGAGAAGAGGAGGAGGAGGAGGAGAGGAGGAGGAGGAGAAGAAGAGGAGGAGGAGAAGAGGAGGAGGAGGAGAAGAAGAGGAGGAGGAGGAGAAGAGGAGGAACAGGAGGAGAAAGAGGAGGAGGAGGAGGAACAGGAGGAGGAGGAGAAGAAGAGGAGAAGAAGAAGAAGAAGAGGAGGAGGAGAAGAGGAGGAGGAGGAGAAGAGGAGGAGGAGGATAAGAAGGAGGAGGAGAAGGTGGAGGAGAAGAAGAAGAGGAGGAGGAGGAGGAGAAGAAGAGGAGGAGGAGGAGGAAGAAGAGGAGGAGGAGGAGGAAGAAGAGGAAGAGGAGAAGGAGGAGGAGAAGAGGAGGAGGAGGAGGAATAAGAGGAAGAGGAGAAAAAGAAGAAGAGGAGGAGGAGAAGGAGGAGGAATAAAGGAGGAGGAGAAGAAGAAGAAGAAGAAATAGAAGAAGAGGAATAAGAGAAATTGAGAAGAAGAAGAAGAGGAACTAGAAATGCACTCAGAGAGCGCAGACCTCCGCCAAGGAAGTTCAGTTCCTTTTTAGACACATAAGATATGTGTGTCATGATGTGGTGTCATCCATGTAGATGCAGACCTGTTCAGAAAATTGAACTGTGAAGTTGTAACCAAATTATATCTGTCTCCATTATAATTACAGTACCATGTTCCTCTGGTTAGCTGTGGCCTGTTTAGTTCACCTGTGATTGTGGTAGGCCTATTGGCAAAGTGATTGTGATTTGCAAATGCTTATTGAAGCTCACAGGTTGCTATTTGACACATTTTTAAAATTTATTTTAATTTATAAAAGAAATATGATAGACAGACAGCATGCCTTTCATAGCCTACCTTTTAAAATCTCAAATCCAGAGAAAACAAGTGGAATGAAATCACCACGAATAAAACACTTATTGAACAATCTATGAGTTCAGCATATTATGCTGGAATGTTTTGTGTTGCTGGCGATATGCTATGCCTTCAGTGCGCTGTTATGAATCTCTTCACCGTTCGTTCGTTATGAAATTAAGTTCAGCATAGTAGGCTACGCTAATGTTTTGTGGTAGGCCTACTGATATGCTATGGCATCAGTGTGCTGTGACGCAACAAATCACCACGGACTATGCACTAGTTGCAATTCGCGCGCACCTCTCCCTAAGCATTTACGAATGTTTTGTGACAGCATTGTGAACTTCAACAACCTCAAGGGTGCCTGTTGAAAGCCGTATGCCAAATACTTTCCTCACATGGGCTACTTGATTGTGGTTGGTGTAGGCGCTCTCGGCAAAAGACAGTCATTCCCTTGGGCCGGTCTCACGAACTTGGAGGAAATAGATGGGGTGTGTGTGTGTGTGTGTGTGTGTGTGTGTGATATTCTTGCCGCGTCGCGTTTCACAGAGGCTGCTTAGTGCGCTGTGAAGCAGTAATTAAATCACCACGGATAAAACACTGGTTGCAATTCGCGTGCAGCAAATAACCACGGACTATGTGGCAGTCTAAAGACAACCCCTTAAGAATTGTCCAATTCCCTCGCGCACCCGTGGTTGTATGCCAAATACATGCGCTGTGGGCTATGGGCTTTGATAGTGGTTGGTGTAAGCGCTCTCGCGGCAAAGACAGTGAGAATTGTCCAAGTCCGCGAAGGTGCCAGGACACCCGTGGCATATTCGACAGTGAGCCAGTGCTCAGGAGAAGCTGCCCTCCAAACATAGTTGGTGATCAGTGCTGATTTCACCTCGTGCATCTTGTTGCTTATGACACTCTGACAGGTGCAGCAGGACATTTTATACTCGCTGGGACGTGACGTCATCTCACCCTGTCCAGCCTTTATAACGGCTCTAATTCGGTCTGATGACTTTGCCATTGTGACGTGCCGCAAGAGGCCAGGTGCGAACACACGAACAAACAAATCGGGCGATCACATAACCTCCTGGCGGAGGTAACAAGAGAAATTGAGAAAAATAAGAAGGAGGAGGAGGAAGTAGACATGGATATCGATAACCAAGTACTGTAAGTTCCTACTGTAGATATACCAAACCAAAGACAGGCACTCACCCATCCACCACAACATTACACACGGGTGCAACACAAGCATACAAGCTCAACTAGGTGTTCTAAAGAATAAAATATTCATCAGGCCTAAGGATTCTGAATGACATCAATGAGTTTTTCAGAACAGCAAATCTTTTCAGCTTATGGTCAGTGAAAAACAAACCCTGACAAACTCCAGTGTTTAAACTTCAATGAGTTTAAACTTAAAACTATACACAACACATGGAGCACACCACTTTTACTGCATTTTCTGTGTCACCTTGGGTGTAGTTCCATCACTGGACAGCAGGGTGCGCAGTCTGTCCATGGAGGGCGGAGCTATGAAGATGATGTAGGGCTTCAGGTTGGAGGAACGAAGCACTCGCAGAGACTAGAGGAGAAGAAGAGAGGAGAGGAGAGAGGAGAGGAGAGGAGAAGAAGAGAGGAGAGGAGAGGAGAAGAAGAGGAGAGGAGAGGAGAGGAGAGGAGAGGAGAGGAGAGAGGAGAGGAGAGGAGAAGAAGAGAGGAGAGGAGAGGGGAGGAGTAGAGATAAGGGGAGATAGGAGAAGAGAGGAGAAGAAGAGAGGTAAAGGAGGAGAGGGGAGACAAGTGGAGAGGAGAGGGAGAGGAGAGAGGGAGATGAAAGGAGAGGAGAGGAGGGGAGAGGAGAGGAGAGGGGAGACAAGAGGAGAGGAGATGAGGAGAGGAGTGGAGAGGGGAGGATAGATTATATTATATTTGTAATGATCAAGCAGTGGCATTGCATCCAATTGGCCAGTGTGGCTTAAAAAAAAAAATCCTGTTTCAACCAACTCCACTACTGTCCTAACAGGCACACGGGCCTCCATGTCCTCCAGTGGCTGCTGTGCTGTGCTGTGCTGTGCTGCGCTGTGCTGAGCTGTGCTGTGCTGTGCTGTGATGTGATGTGATGTGCTGTGCTGTGCTGTGCTGTGCTGTGCTGTGCTGTGCTGTGCTGTGCTGTGCTGTGCTGTGCTGTGCTGTGCTGTGCTGTGCTGTGCTGTGCTGTGCTGTGGAGGGCTGTGCTGTGCTGTGGAGGGCTGTGCTGTGCTGTGGAGGGCTGTGCTGTGCTGTGGAGGGCTGTGCTGTGCTGTGCTGTGATGTGATGTGATGTGATGTGATGTGATGTGATGTGATGTGCTGTGCTGTGCTGTGCTGTGCTGTGCTGTGCTGTGCTGTGCTGTGCTGTGCTGTGCTGTGCTGTGATGTGATGTGATGTGCTGTGCGGTGCGGTGCTGAGCTGTGCTGAGCTGTGCTGTGCTGTGCTGTGCTGTGCTACTGGGCTGAGAGTCTTGGTGCTATTTGTAGAGTGGGAACTGGAACGGGAGGGAGTTTGTGTAACAGGGTCATCTCAGATCACGCGCTGCAGAGATTAAACCCGCTCACCTCCTCAACACCACAAGAGACACCATAGCAGCCCCTTAACCTCCTCAACACCGTTCATTCACCTCAACACCGTTCACCTCCTCATCCCCATAGCAGCCCATTCACCTCCTCATCCCCATAGCAGCCCATTCACCTCCTCAACACAATAGCAGCACATTCACCTCCTCAACACCATAGCAACACCATTCACCTCCTCAACACCATAGCAACACCATACACCTCCTCAACACCATTCACCTCCGCAACACCAGAGACCATAGCAGCCCATAGCAAGTGAGAGTACCATGTAGCCCTGATCAGAACAGCTCCATACAGTACTGTGTAGCCCTGATCAGAACAGCTCCATGTAGTAGGCCTACTGTGAAATCAGTGGACTATGCATGTACATGTTCATCTCAAATCTGCAGGACCCCTGTCTTGGGTAGCCATTTTTTTAAAAAGCTGCCTATCTGTGGGTTATATGAGGTGTAGCACATGGGGCTTTGAGCCTGAGTTTGCCCAACTTTGGCTTAAGTTTCATTCCACACATTGCTACTAGTTGATCTGCTCGCTCAGCAACAGAAGTCAATACCAAGACAACCACCCACACACACACACACACACACACACACACACACACACACACACACACACACACACACACACACACACACACACACACGTGTACACACACATACCCTGGTCTGTAGGCAGAGTACACAGACGCGTCCTGAGTTGACGGCCTGTCGGACCGAGTCGGTGCTGGTTCCGTAGAGGTTCCGCTCGAACTCTCCAGACTCCAGGAACTTGCCGGTCGTCAGGTACGACTCGAAGGTCCCCCGCGACACGAAGTGGTACTCACGCCCATTCCTCTCATGCGAGCGGGCGGGGCGTGTGGTGTCTGGAAGGAAAAAACAAGTCCAATCTGTCAATGTTTTTTAATTGGCTTTTGTATGCCTCTATTAGGACAGGACAGTTATAGAGAGACAGGAAATTAAGCCTCGTTCACACACGTTGCTGCTAGTTACTCGCTCAGCGAGTTAAGTCAATAGAATGTCTGTTTCCCGGCGAGATGAGGAGGCGAGTCGGCGAGGAGTGTACAAGTGATGCGATGTGGGCGGTTTACGAGTTGAAAATATTTGAACTTTGAGCGAGACGAGTAAGCGAGTAACCAATTGGAATGCAGAGTTCGATACTTGTCGTTTTTGCATTGGCAGTTAAAGCCACGGGAATGTTTGGCGAACGTTCCATGAGCAAGTGGCGAGTAGGCGAGTGAGTGAGAAGCGGGTTTTGTATGTGAACGTAGCTTAAGCGGGGAGAGAGAGACGGGGAAGGTTCTGCAAATGACCTCGGGTCCAGAATCGAACCCGGGTCGTCTGAGTAGTAGTCAAGTGCCCAGCCGATTGAGGCACAGATGGGCCAGTAAGTAAAATAATTTTAGGAAATGCTTATGTAGATGGAATCGGCAGAGATCCTACTCCTGATTTGAAAGAGCTGAACTACATCATGACAACATTGCTATGACATTGCAGAGAGTCCTAAGGAGGAGGAAGACGAGGAGGAGGAGAGATGAAGCTCTGAACTTACGGTGTATGTGTGTGTGTGTTTGTGTGTGTGTGTGTGTGTGTGCATGTGTGTGTGTGTAGGTGTGTGTGTGTGTGTGTGTAGGTGTGTGTGCATGTGTGTGTGTGTGTGTAGGTGTGTGTGTGTGTGTGTGTGTGTGTGTGTGTGTGTGTTTGTGTGTGTGTGTGTGTGTGTGTGCATGTGTGTGTGTGTGTGTGTGTGTGTGTGTGTGTGTGTGTGTGTGTGTGCATGTGTGTGTGTGTGTGTAGGTGTAGGTGTGTGTGTGTGTGTGTGTGTATGTGTGCATGTGTGTGTGTGTGTGTGTGCATGTGTGTGTGTGTGTGTGTGTGTGTGTGTAGGTGTGTGTGTGTGTGTGTGTGTGTGTGTGTCTTACGGGGCACGGCGTTGGTGAATCTGTCCGGCTCTGCAGCCAATAGCCTTCTCTTCAGCTCGTCCTGCCTCTTGTTGGGCGGGCCTATCAGGGCGATCGGCCTCTTGCGATTGGCTGGCTGGTGGTAGAGGGCCATCTCCTCATAGGTCAGGATCTCCTCTGGGGGCGGGTCTGAGAACGGAGGAGACATGATGGACAGTGGAATGAAGACATTGCATATTGACGTAGAAGAGGAAGCTATACTCCGCGCTCCTGCACTTCACAACCTGGTGCATCATGGGAAAAGACTAGCAAGTGCAGATACAGAAGAAAGTCACCAGAGCATCTTCAGGAGTGAAGAGCCAGGGCTAATGTTTACAAGTTGTCACGTCTTCTTCAGAGTCAATATTTCCACTAGTGTCTCACCTGTGTGTGTCTGTTTAAATGAGGGTCTCACGTGTGTGTGTGTGTGTGTGTGTGCGTATGTGTGTGTGTGTGTGTTGCTCACCTGTGTGTTTGCTGTCTGGTCTCCGCATGCTTCTCTTCTTGGTCTTCTTTCCTCCTTTACCGTTATTACACCAGGCCTTACCTGGAGAGGAGAGCACACACACACACACACACACACACACACACACACACACACACACACACACACACACACACACACACACACACACACACACACACACACACACACACACACACGGATATATTTGAAGTGCTTGAAATAAAAAAAATACAGAAAACAACAATGAAAGAAAAAATGAAAAACAGACAGAAAATACAACAAAGTAAGTAAGTAAGTAAGAGAATAAGAAAGAGAGTAAGTAAGTGTAAGTAAGGGAGTAAGTAAGTAAGAGAATAAGAAAGAGAGTAAGTAAGTGTAAGTAAGGGAGTAAGTAAGTAAGAAAATGAGTAAGGATATAAGGGAGTATGTCAGTAAGAGAGTAAGAGAGTCTGTGAGTAACTAGTAAGTGCCCTCACCTGCCGCTTCAGGGTTCTTGTCTAAGTAAGTATGTAAGTAAGTGAGTATGTAAGTATGTCATTATGTAAGTAGGTAAGGGAGTATGTATGTGTCCTCACCTGCCGCTTCAGGGTTCTTGTCTAAGTGAGTATGTAAGTAAGTGAGTATGTAAGTATGTCATTATGTAAGTAGGTAAGGGAGTATGTATGTGTCCTCACCTGCCGCTTCAGGGTTCTTGTCTGTGATGACTCTCTTCAGAGCCTCCCGCTGCTGCTGGAAGGACTTACCTGCACAGGAGAAAACAAGCAAACAAACAAATGAATATAAATGCAATTAATAAAATACATAATAACAACAACAACAACAACAATAACAACAGCATCAACAAAAATAGTAATAATAATAACAATCATAATACTAATTATCATCATCCTTAATAATATTTAATATAAATCAATAAAAGCATCTGGACATGTGACATGTCATCTGTCTATGGAGCTGCGTGTGAAGGGCTCAGTGTCTCAAGTGCACAGTAAATTTTATAGTGTTAAAATAACACTTAAAGAGTTAAAATTAACACTGTTCTAGTGTCTATTTGGTCCTGCTCCAGATCCGTGTTGAACACTGGTGTTAGATTGATAGTGTTAAGCTAACACTATAAAGAGTAAAGCAGTTTCGGGGAGCATACAATGGCGCAGACAAACTCCATCACCTCGAGGAGGCGGGGGCTCTCTGGAGTACTTCTAACTCCACACAATTTAACAACTTAATTTGTCACTGACACTGGAGAGCATCTCACTCCATTTGGTGTTGGAATTACTCCAATAGTGTTAATAAGCCTTAACACTGCAAAATTAACACTGGCAAATTTACTGTGTGGGTCTGTACTGTACATGCAGTCAGTCAGGATATTTCATTCAGGCATGATTACATTTCTGGAAATAACAGCAGAACAGACGTGCTGTAACTGAAAGAGACTGACAGATTCAGAACACGTCGTGAAGTCCTAGGTAGGTGTGTGTGAGTGTGAGTGTGTGTGTGTGTGTGTGTGTGTGTGAGTGTGTGTGTGTGTGTGTGTGTACCCGGTATAAGTCCTGCCAGGTGTGTGTGGTCCTTGTCCCCGTCCCTGTAGGCCTGTGTGTGTGTGTGTGTGTGTGTGTGTGTGTGTGTGTGTGTGTATAGTATAGTATACCAGGTATAAGTCCAGCCAGGTGTGTGCGGTCCTCGTCTCCATCCCTGTAGGCCTGTGTGTGAGTGTGTGTGTGTGTGTGTGTGTGTGTGTGTGTGTGTGTGTGTGTGTGTGTGTGTGTGTGTGTGTGTGCGTGTGTATACCAGGTATAAGTCCAGCCAGGTGTGTGCGGTCCTCGTCTCCATCCCTGTAGGCCTATGTGTTTGTGTGTGTGTGTGTGTGTGTGTGTGTGTGTGTGTGTGTGTGTGTGTGTGTGTGTGTGTGTGTGTGTGTGTGTGTGTGTGTGTGTGTGTGTGTGTGTGTGTGTGTGTGTGTGAGTCTGTGTATACCAGGTATGAGTCCTGCCAGGTGTGTGTGGTCCTTGTCCCCGTCCCTGTAGGCCTGTGTGTGTGTGTGTGTGTGTGTGTGTGTGTGTGCGTGTGAGTGTGGGTGTGTGTGTGTGTGTGTGAGTGAGTGAGTGTGAGTGAGAGTGTGTGTGTGTGTGTGTATAGTATAGTATACCAGGTATGAGTCCTGCCAGGTGTGTGCGGTCCTCGTCTCCATCCCTGTAGGCCTGCCACCAGTTGGGGTCGTCCTGCCAGGTGGGGTGTAAATCACAGTCACCATGACGATACAATTCAATACCGATCTCTTAAGGCAGCGCTTCCATTCATTTAGATCATTTACAGCCAGGGCATTGATTATGTTCTATACTTAAAGGGACACTGTGCAGGAAATGGTCAAAAAAGGTACTGCAACTATGCTGCTCATTGAAAATGGGTTGCCTAGTGCCAAATTTGATCTTTACATGAAAGTTTACTCAGTAATAAACACATATTTTCCAGTATGGTCCAACTACAGTCATTTTTGCAGCTAAAAATAGCTATTTTTGGAAATTCAAAATCGCGGACCATGAAGAAGATCCCCCTTTTCATGTATGAAACGTGAATTTGATGGTGGTGGTGAGCATTCATGACAAAGGTAACATTAGTGAATGGGCAGCATGAATTCTGAAAATAAACAACTAAAAATCTCACACAGTGTACCGTTAAGAATGCCCCTCAATACAATACGATTCGATTCGATTCGATCGTCGGCTGTCGGCTCAATGCATCGATACATATTGATTATTATTTTCACCCCTAGTCCTGACTACAGTATCGATTATTATTATTATTATCATTATTATTATTCTAATTTCCTGGGGTCCCCACCTGGCTGATGATGTGCAGGATGTCTCTACAGTGTGGGGTCCTGACTACAGTACGGGCTCCTGACTACAGTATGGGGTCCTGACTACAGTATGGGGTCCTGACTACAGTATGGGCTCCTGACTACAGTATGGGGTCCTGACTACAGTATGGGGTCCTGACTACAGTCCTGACTACAGTATGGGGTCCTGATTACAGTCCTGACTACAGTATGGGCTCCTGACTACAGTATGGGGTCCTGACTACAGTCCTGACTACAGTATGGGCTCCTGACTACAGTATGGGGTCCTGATTACAGTCCTGACTACAGTATGGGCTCCTGACTACAGTATGGGGTCCTGACTACAGTCCTGACTACAGTATGGGCTCCTGACTACAGTATGGGGTCCTGACTACAGTATGGGGTCCCTAGTCCTGACTGCAGTATTGATTACTAGTAGTATAGTATATTCTTATTTCCTCAGGTCCCCACCTGGCTGATGATGTGCAGGATATCTCCGCGCCGGAAGGACAGCCCCAGCTCTCGACACGGCAGGTACGGATCCTCAGAGGGGTCATAGTCAAAATAGGCCTTCACATGCATCTGGCAGAGGAAGAGGAAGAGGAGAGATGAAGAGGAGAGAGAGAGGAGAGGAAGAGGAGAGAGGAGAGAGAAGAGGAGAGAGGAGAGGAGAGAAGAGGAGAGAGGAGAGGAGAGGAGAGAGAAGAGGAGAGAGGAGAGGAGAGAGAGAAGAGGAGAGAGGAAGAGGAGAGAGAGAAGAGGAGAGAGGAAGAGGAGAGAGAGAGGAGAGGAAGAGGAGAGATGAGAGAGAAGAGGAGAGAGAGAGGAGAGAGGGGTCATAGTCAAAATAGGCCTTCACATGCATGTGGCAGAGGAAGAGGAAGAGGAGAGGAGAGAGAAGAGGAGAGAGAGAAGAGGAGAGAGAGAAGAGGAGAGAGGAAGAGGAGAGGAGAGGAGAGAGAAGAGGAGAGAGGAGAGGAGAGAGAGAAGAGGGGAGAGAGAAGAGGAGAGAGAGAAGAGGAGAGAGAGACTCAGACAGACGAAGAAGAAGAAGAGGAGGAGGAGGAGGAAGAAGAGGAGGAGGAGGAAGAATGCTTATGAACAAGGATGCCATGATGTGCATCGAGTGTTTGTTTTGCAAATGCATTGCAGATGTTTATTTTGCATTATTT
This sequence comes from Engraulis encrasicolus, assembly GCF_034702125.1. Taxonomy (NCBI): domain Eukaryota; kingdom Metazoa; phylum Chordata; class Actinopteri; order Clupeiformes; family Engraulidae; genus Engraulis; species Engraulis encrasicolus. The sequence goes on along the minus strand of NC_085874.1, from coordinate 51,184,546 downwards.
CAAATACCCAAGTTGCTAACTGGCTAACAACCACGCTTTTGAGAAACGCACCCCTGTTCACCGACAGCATGTAAACTCAAACTCACCACAGTTTTCCTACTCGCACATTTACTCTGTGAGGTGGGGATGAGGAGAAAGGTAAGAGTTCCCTTCAGATTGATCTGCAGAGAGAGAGAGAGAGAGAGAGAGAGAGAGAGAGAGAGAGAGAGAGAGAGAGAGAGAGAGAGAGAAAGAAAAAAAGGAATCTCATCACATAAGTTGTCAAATTCTGCACATAATAGACTCCAACAGAGTAACCAAATGTGACGTGTTAGTTGGACATTGAGAATTCAAGAGCAGGGCTGGACTGGTCAGTGTGTGTGTATGTGTGTGTGTGTGTGTGTGTGTGTGTGTGTGTGTGTGTTTTGTTTGTGTGTGTGTGTGTGTGTGTGTGTGTGTGTGTGTGTGTGTGTGTGTGTGTGTGTGTGTGTGTGTGTGTGTGTGTGTGTGTGTGTGTGTGTGTGTGTGTGTGTGTCTTCTACCATGAGGTCCTGTACTGCTGCGATGCTCTTTCCTCTTTATACGTCTGTGTGTGTGTGTGTGTGTGTGTGTGTGTGTGTGTGTGTGTGTGTGTGTGTGTGTGTGTGTGTGTGTGTGTACCATCAGGTCCTGTACTGCTGCGATGCTCTTTCCTCTGACCGGAACTCCGTTGATCTCCAGAATCTCATCGTCTTCGCTCAATAGGCCACTCCTCTCGGCCACGCCCCCCGACACCACCCGCGACACCACCACGCAGTCACCCTCGTTACGCACCGTCACGCCCTGACACACATACACACATACATACACACACATTCATGCAAAGATACTATCAGTCATGAATAGATACTGTGATCAGGGCTCTAAATGAACCCGCCAATTGGCCAAATGCTGGTGAAAATTAAGTTTGGCCGGTGGAAAAAGAAAAGATACCAGACAATTTAACTCATGAGTGACTGTGTTTGTGTGTGTGTACTTCATGTAATTTTGGCTGGTGAAGAAATCAGTTAATTTAGAGTCCTGACTGTAATTGAAGTGTCCACTAGTGGTGTGCATTGGCACTGCCCTCACGATTCGATTACGATTACGATTAGGGAGGTAGCGATTCAATTCGATTCGATTCGATTCGATTCAATTCTACGATGCATTGCAATGCATTACATTTCTACTGAAACCAAAGCAAATGTTTCATCAGTCATGATGAGGCAAAACAATTAGTCAGATACTGAGCAACATTTTATTGGCTGTTTTTTGTATCAGTCTTGCAGTTTTCAATGCTTTGAAGTGCTTTTATTTAACTTAACATTCATTTGCTCCTGAAATATCCACGGAAGTAATTGAAACTTAAAAAAATTGCTGCATTGATTCTGGAACTTGCCGCATTGAATTGAATTGTCCATGCCCCGCATTGCATTGCATCGCCGAATCGATTATTGTTGACACCACTAGTGTCCACCACCTGCGATACAACCACATGCTCCTGCTCATCACACACAGTCACGCCCTGACACGCACACACACACACACACACACACACACACACACACACACACACACACACACACACACACACACACACACACACACACACACACACACACACACACACACACACACTACATACCAGGGGCACATCCAGGGACTTGTGTAGCCGCACCACCTTGACGGACTCTCCGTAGCGACAGAGGGCCTCCTCACTGGGGACGGGATCCAGCTCCTGCTCCGCTACTCCGTCATGGGCCTCCATCAGGGCCTGGAGAGGGGGAGGGAGAGGAGGAGGGGGGGAGAGAGAAAGAGAGTGATTAAGGGCCTGGAGAGGGGGAGGAGGAGAGAGGGGAGGGGGGGAGAGAGAGAAAGAGAGAGAGAGAGAGAGGAGGAGGGAGAGAGAGAGGGGCAGAGAGAGGGAGAGAGATAGAGATGGAGGGAGAGAGAGAGAGAGGATTACATAGGGAAGGATGGGCAGATGCGGCGTATTGGGCAAGATTGCTGGCCATGGTGCTGAAGTACTGCCAAGTCTGAGAAATGTCTACACAGTAAACATTCTCGATGTCGGGAGTACGGGGCGCCACAGAGAGCTCGGGCAGGATCTGCACCTGCAGATATGTGCGAGGTCTGAGCGGACACCCCCGGCCGATGATTGTCAGAGAGAACATTGGCGGAAGGGAGGCGAACAGGGAGGTGGTGGTTGCGAACGAGAAAGCAAATTTCTGACTGGAGACAGGTGAGCAGAGAATAAATGCTGTGTAGTTCACTAAGGGGCGTGCCAAATTTTGTTGCGCTGAAATAACACCGAATGACGGCTGAGGGGAGAATGAGATGCAGGTGGTTAAATAGGCGTGCCTTAGCCTGGCTCTCACACAGACCCTTCGTGCTTTGTGCATCTTTGTTTAACTGCGTGAGCTCGCACAAGGGTCTGGAAATCTTAGACGAGCCCGAACGGCATCCAATATTTCGTGGTCGGTCCAATCAGAATCAAGACAGTGGTTGAAGTAGTAGTGATTAAAAAAAATCCATGTGAATTCTCCAATCAGGTTCGAGCTGTTTTGAACACACCTGCGCCTTTCCAGAACTAAGCGATTGTCAATGTTCCAGATGGTTGGTAACAACCATCGCGTGAGAACCAGGGGTCCGTTTCTCGATTCTTGTCGTTGCTAACCGTCTTAAGACCGTCTCAAGACGTAACACCATTCCCTTGGATTTAGTGGTGAGCGTTGCTGTCGAGAGAGAGTTGAGTTCCTCTTATGAAGGACGTTGCTACCGCCGTTAGCAAAGACGCTTTCGAGATACAGACCCCAGGTTAGGCGTGCCTATCTTTTCACGCTGAATTCCGACGAATGACAGTTGAGCTGAGAATGGAATGCAGGTGGTTAATTAGAGCATGTGAAATTTCATTACGCTTCTCCCGAACTTTCGTCTTTTTAAAAAAACATTTTTTAAAACCTGCATTTCGATGGGATTCAAGTCTGGACTCTGGGCCATTCCAAAACCTTAATCTCATTCTGATGTTGATTTAGATGTGGGCTTAGGATCATTCTCGTGCTGAAAGATGAAATTCCTCTTCGTTCGTCTTCAGCTTTCTAACAGGAGGGCGAAAGAGGTTTTGTGCCAACACTGACTGGTATTTGGAACCATTCAAAATGGCCTCCTTCCAGACCAAGACCCCAGGTCCAGCCGAAAATAAAACAACCCCAAAACATGATGTAGCCACCACCGCTTCGCTGCCTGTTTGGTGTTGTGAAGTGTTGCAATAAAAGTGGTTGTGGCTACAGCTGACAGCATGGAACCGTGTAGGACTTTTTAGGAAAAGCACAAAAGCACAACAATTACCTCTTAATGTATGTCCTCTACAAGTCTTCTGTTGTCCAGTCTTGCACTTTTAAATGTCTGTATGAGCACTGTCTATGTCCATACTGTCTTAAGTCCATGTATAAGTACTGTCTATGTCTATACTGTCTATGTCCTTACCTAGATTAGTCTATGTCTGTATGGGAAAGCAAGAAATGTAATTTCAAATTCTTTGTATGACCAGTGCATGTAAAGAAATTGACAATAAAACCTACTTGACTTGACTTGACTGTTTTCTCCATGGAGAGAGCCAGCGAAGCGCGAGGTCACAAGCGAAGGTCGAGGACAGGAGGTAGGATAATGGAATGTACCCATAGTAGTTAAATGCAGATGAAGGTACAGTAAATCCGAACTGACATTCTCCACTATACTCCACTATACTCCCATAGTAGTTAAATGCAGATAAAGGTACACTAACTCCGAACTGACATTCTTCACTATACTCCACTATACTGCCCTACAAAGGCAAAGTGCAGTAACTACGCCAACACTGACACTGAGAAAAATGCCTTCAAAGTCTTGATATTAGGTTAGATATTCTAGTTACTGCAAATGTTCATAACAGTATCTCTAAAACGGGACACATTTGGACAATAAGACTTTGTCACAAGACACAAGAGGTGTAATATAGACCATTTTCAGTCTAAACTCAATTTTGGCAAAATATGTAGTTACTGCACTTTGTGTTTGTAGGGCACTATACTCCAAGGCTCCTTCTCCAGCTGGCAGAGAGCTACAGTAACGTCATGTGCATTTACAAGACATTGCTGTAGCTGCCAACAGACAACATGCAGCATCCAAATCAATGTCCAACAGGCAGTGTCCAGGACGTTGCAAATCAAGCTGTACAGTACAGTACACCCAGAGGAAAATGCCAAGCTAAATGCAGACGTGGCTTAATGCAGGTAGCTCAATCTGCATTTAGCTGTCATTAGCTGAAAGTCATTCTTAAATTCTATTTTGAAAAGTGTTTGGTTTAACTCTGTTCCCACAGCCTGAAGAGCATAAAACATTACAGCATCTAAACTACCCTTAGCGCAGAGCCTGTTATATAACCTCTCGCATATTTTCGCAAGAGCCTTTCGCATATTTTTCAATAGGAAGTTGATGTATGGTCACTCAAAAACAGCTGGTTGCAGGAATTGGTTGTTTTGAATGCCATGGGTATTGAGCATGACGCCTCTGGAGACACATGCAGGGCCGGATTAAGGTGGCCTCTGGCCCCTAGGCTACAGGTTGCTGTGGGCCCCCACAGAAGGTAAATTTGGCAACACATTTCCATAGTCGGTGCCATAATTACGAGCTAATTAAGGATAACATGGCTACCAACTGAACACCATTCAATACCACAGATGAATTTTTCAATATTACCGGTACATTTTGTCACAATTCTGCAATTTTTCACTTCTGGCCAATCTAGCAGATGGGGGGCCCAGGCTGCAGCCATATCTAGCCTGTGGGGCCCCTAGGCTGCAGCCATATCTAGCCTGTGGGGCCCCTAGGCTGCAGCCATATCTAGCCTGTGGGGGCCCCTGGCAGGTGGGAGGCCCTAGGCTGCAGCCATATCTAGCCTGTGTGTTAATACGCCCCTGGACACATAGCACACTGTGTGCTAACTCTAGAAACTCTTAGTGTGCTAACCGCACAGTTGGACCTGTATGAACTGTAAACACACAGACACACATAGTAGACAGACACACGCACACAGACACAGACACAGACACACACACACAGACATACATAGTAGACAGACACACGCACACAGTCAGACACACACACACACACACACACACATACAGACAAAGACACACACACACACACAGCTTGCTGCTAAACAGCTTAACCTTGCATGCTTGTCCTCCTCCACACTGCATGACAAAGCCCAGCGAGAACACATGACCCTCCAGGCTGAGATCACATGACCCTCCAGGCTGAGATCACATGACCCTCCAGGCTGAGATCACATGACCCTCCAGGCTGAGATCACATGACCCTCCAGGCTGAGAACACATGACCCTCCAGGCTGAGATCACATGACCCTCCAGGCTGAGATCACATGACCCTCCAGGCTGAGATCACATGACCCTCCAGGCTGAGATCACATGACCCTCCAGGCTGAGAACACATGACCCTCCAGGCTGAGATCACATGACCCTCCCCACAGACATCATATGAAGACTAGATACGTCATCGCGTATTTCAAGCACGTCCACACAGGTCGGCCATGTTAGAGCAGCCTAAACTCTCCACAGACCCTCCGTTACACCTGAAGTAAACTGAAGAGTTGAAACGTTGGGATACTTAAAAATGTATTCTGTTGCTTCGCTGAAATATTGACACGTTTTTTAAATGGTAGGGCTCCTTAAAACTTAAGTGTAGACTGGGGTAAAACGCCCAGGAGAGTCTTCCCACTTAACCTATTTGTCCAAACATTTAGATAGACCTACAGCAAATACACATTTTAACCATTGCTGTGCATTACGTTGACGGCATGGATATAATCATCGCACCAAATTAAAGACGACAGAGATGACGTACTGGAAGAGAGATGTACAGCGCAACAGGTTCATTCTATCTGGATGGCTTTAGCGTCACGACTCATTTTGAACACAAGGTGGAGCTGTCGAAACCGAAGCATATACTACAAGTGAACGTTTATTTGTTATTTTACTGAAAATATAAAAGATTACGTTGTGCATGTGTTTATGGGATCTATTTAATTACATGAATAAGCCTACTGAACTATATTATACACGATTTTAGACCTATGCACATAATAATATAATGTAATGTAATATAATAATATTGTGAATATTCATCACTATGCAGTATCAACATATACTTTCGTTTGGCATTTTTTTATACTGTATAAAAAACAACCCTTTCGAAAATCGATATAAATTTGAGGGAATTATGGCCATCTGAAGAGTATACAACACCCAAAACTCACTGCAACTGGTTGAGCCAGAAGGCTGCTTTAACATGGCCGCCATGTGCGGACGTTCGGCTTGCATGACGGGAACGCGGACGACGCATCTAGTCTTCCTATATGATGTCTGTGACCCTCCCGGCTGAGAACACATGACCCTCCCGGCTGAGATCACATGACCCTCCAGGCTGAGATCACATGACCCTCCAGGCTGAGATCACATGACCCTCCAGGCTGAGATCACATGACCCTCCAGGCTGAGATCACATGACCCTCCAGGCTGAGATCACATGACCCTCCAGGCTGAGAACACATGACCCTCCCCACAGACATCATATGAAGACTAGATACGTCATCGCGTATTTCAAGCACGTCCACACAGGTCGGCCATGTTAGAGCAGCCTAAACTCTCCACAGACCCTCCGTTACACCTGAAGTAAACTGAAGAGTTGAAACGTTGGGATACTTAAAAATGTATTCTGTTGCTTCGCTGAAATATTGACACGTTTTTTAAATGGTAGGGCTCCTTAAAACTTAAGTGTAGACTGGGGTAAAACGCCCAGGAGAGGCTTCCCACTTAACCTATTTGTCCAAACATTTAGATAGACCTACAGCAAATACACATTTTAACCATTGCTGTGCATTACGTTGACGGCATGGATATAATCATCGCACCAAATTAAAGACGACAGAGATGACGTACTGGAAGAGAGATGTACAGCGCAACAGGTTCATTCTATCTGGATGGCTTTAGCGTCACGACTCATTTTGAACACAAGGTGGAGCTGTCGAAACCGAAGCATATACTACAAGTGAACGTTTATTTGTTATTTTACTGAAAATATAAAAGATTACGTTGTGCATGTGTTTATGGGATCTATTTAATTACATGAATAAGCCTACTGAACTATATTATACACGATTTTAGACCTATGCACATAATAATATAATGTAATGTAATATAATAATATTGTGAATATTCATCACTATGCAGTATCAACATATACTTTCGTTTGGCATTTTTTTATACTGTATAAAAAACAACCCTTT
>NC_085874.1:51144704-51162204 GCF_034702125.1 Engraulis encrasicolus | reverse complement strand
GTGGACCCGGAAGCGGCTCTGACCCGGGTTCAGGCGGGCCTGCGGCGGGCGCCCCGCACCCCCGAGCCCACCCCCACTCTCCTCCTCCCTCCTCTTCCTCAGCATCTCCTGGTAGGTCTGCACGCGCTTCATGGTGGCGCAGGAGGAGGTGGAGGTGGGGTCCATGGGGTTGTGGGTGGGGGAGGAGGTGAAGACGGAGGTGGAGGAGGTGGAGAGGGAGGCGGGGGAGGGGAGAGGGGGAGAGTCCTCGCCCGCCGTGTAAGCCCAGTTGGACACGCCCCCCATGCTGGTCGCCGCCCCGGACCGGTCGTACGGCACCGTTCCCTTGGACACGGCGTTCAGGTCGTCCATGGGGTAGCCGTTCATGTGCGAGGAGATCATGTCTCTGACTGTAAACGTGTGCGGATTGTGGAGTTTGTGTGTGTGTGTGTGTGTGTGTGTGTGTGTGTGTGTGTGTGTGTGTGTGTGTGTGTGTGTGTGTGTGTGTGTGTGTGTAACAGGCTACTGTGTGTGTGTGTGTGTGTGTGTGTGTGTGTGTGTGTGTGTGTGCGTGTGTGTGTGTATGTGTGTGTTTATGTGTGTGTGTGCGTGTGTGTGAGTATGTGTGTGTGTGTGTGTGTGTGTGTGTGTGTGTAACAGGCTACTGTGTCCTCTTTTCAAAGAGATGGCATCGCCACTGCGCTCGTTTTTGTCCCATCTGCAAAGACAAACAGGAAATGCAGTTAGATTCGTTTTCGTCCCATCTGTAAAGACATGCAAGCGGGAAATACAGTTAGTTTATGGAATCGACGAATCACAAATTATTAAGGTCTGAATAAAATGTCCTTGACATGATGTCCATATGAATTCCTATCCCAAGGTAAAGGTTCGTTTGTGTCATGACAGTTGCAATGTACTGTAGATTTCCCAACATTTTAAATTTTATTTTTATTTTGCGTACTTTCACTTACTAAACTCAAACAACTACAAATCCATTTTGAAGAATGGTTTTTAGTCATTCTTGTCAGCCAATTATTGAACATGCTTACTGGTCACATGATGTGACAAGATAGGAAGACTCCACCCCTTCTGACACCTATGGGTGCCTTTTTAACCTTTGACCTACTTTCTTTGTCTATGCCCTGATGAAGGCCAATATGGCCGCAACGCGTAGGCCCATGTGCTTTTAAACTAATTTTGCCATGTTAAATTAAAGGCTTTTTTATATTTTTCTCAAATCTCAGAGTGCCTCTGCTTTTTCCTTCCTTTTTTGGACCTACACTTCACCCGGTACAGATGAGCACCTGAGTAATATTACCCTGCAAAGTCTCCTGAGCGCTTTAAGCCCTTTAGTGTCTTCCCATTTTGAAGATGTTTCGGTGAAGACTACTTTGACTATCAAGGTGAACCTCAAGTTACCGCCTGAAAATCAACACCACAAACAAAAAGCTGCTCATGCATTCCTATGGGCCTATCAGTGTGTATATTGTCTATCAGTGTGTGTGTGTGTGTGTGTGTGTGTGTGTGTGTGTGTGTGTGTATGTGTGTGTGTGTGTGTGTGTGTGTGTGTGTCTGTGTGTGTGCGTGTGTGTGTGTGTGTGTGTGTGTGTGTGTGTGTGTGTGTGTGTGTGTGTGTGTGTGTGTGTGTGTGTGTGTGTGTGTGTGTGTGTGTGTGTGTGTGTGTGTGTGTACATATGCATGTGTGTGTGTGCGCATATGCATGTGTGTGCGTGTTACGGCTGCCTACTATGTATTTTGTCACGGTTCCTGCTCAAACCTGCCTGCCTGCCTGGTTGGGTGCTCTGGGGAGTGGCCTGAATGAACACACCTGACCCTTCAATCAAGCCCTTGGATAAAGACTCCAGATCCCTGCTGCTCATCAGAGGCGTTCTGGTTGAACATGTGGCTGCTGCCTCTCCAGCCTGTGTTCGTGATGTCCTTTTATGTGTTTGTGTATGTGTCTGTAAAATAAAATCCCACAGGTTGGGTAACTTTTAAAATGGTGTTTCATGTTAAAGGTTAAGGTTGGTTCTTTGTTAGCCCCATAGGGCCATTCCATTTGATGGGGCGTAACAAATGGGGGCTCGTCCGGGATGAACTCACCATGAGGTGTGTATGTATGTCTGAATTGCATTTGTGCGTGTGTGCGTGTGTGTGTGTGGTCATCTATGTTTAGAGGGAATGGGATCAAGCTGGGCAAGGCTGAGACATGCTGGGTGAAACATGCTGGGTGTGTGTGTGTGTGTATGTGTGTGTGTGTGTGTGTGTGTGTGTGTGTGGCAAGCTGGGTGAGACAAGCTGTGTGCGTGTCAATGTCAGTCAGCAGGCAGGGGCAGTCATGGAGTCATGGGCAAGTTAAAGACTTAAGTGGCCAGTTGAAGATGAACTGGACAAGCTGAGCAAGGGAAGCTGGGCAAGACAAGCTGGGTGAGACATGCTGGGAAGTTGGGTGCGTGCCAATGTCAGCAGGGGCAGTCATGGAGTCATGAGCTAAGATAAACTGGGCTGGGTGAGACAAGCTGGGTGAGACAAGCTGTGTGTGTGTCAATGGAGTCATGGGCTCAGATAAACTGGGCAATCTGGGCAAGACAAGCTGGGTGAGGGAAGCTGGGCAAGACAAGCTGGGCAAGACAAGCTGGGCAAGACAAGCTGGGCAAGACAAGCTGGGCAAGGGAAGTTGGGCAAGACAAGCTGGGCAAGACAAGCTGGGCAAGGGAAGTTGGGTGAGGGAAGCTGGGTGCGTGGAGTTGGGTGCGTGTCAATAGCCTTAGTCTCACTGCAGGGCCAGCCCCGGGCTGGCCCGGACAAAAGGGGGCTGACGGTGATCTCATCAAAAGGGGGCTAGGTGCTAAAGATGGCCGCCGGGCCAGGTTGTGGGGCTAGGGGCCGCTTTCCCTGGCCCGTCGAATTCGATGGGCCAGCAAGCACCGCCGAGGCTCGGAGGCGGGGTCAACCTCGGGCGATATAGCCCACGTGCGATATAGCCTACCAGACCTTCGGCGATAATAGCGCAAAAGCTAAATAAGCCGACATAAATGTCATGTGTGAGTATTTGTGAGACACTTTTTATTGGTGTCCAGTGGAAAGCATGCCAAATCACGATAATGGCACAAGAGTTGGCGGCTAAAAGCAGAAAAAAGCCGACATGACTTAGCTATGACATCCCAAGTTTAAGTGTAGTGGTGCCCATGATGCCCTGATAACAACAAAAAAGTTATGTTGGCTAAATAACTTTAAAAACACAAACAGAAGTGCCAAAGTTGCATCTTATGAAATTATGCCATAAGAAAGCCAAACACCCCAAACTAATTTGCCCAGAATTTAGCGATAAGTCCCCCATGCAGCCACATTATTACACAGTAAAGCACAGCTGTTATTGACTTAGGCCTATTTAAAATCATCCTCACTCTGCTGCCCTAGTGTCTCATGTTTTGCAGACATACTAAACCATAGGCATACGTTTTGCAGACATGTGCCATAGTGCGCACACTTAGAATTCCCTGCAGGACACACACCGATGTTATGCAGATTGAACGACTTGTAGGCTACGCTACTTCCGTGGCTACTTTAATAAATAGTCGCTATTCCCCTGGCTCATCATTTTCTATAGCAGCTGATGAAGATGCTATGTCTCCGGGATTTGGTCTCTTTTCACATGGTAACTTATTCAATTACCTGCACATTCACCATGAATAGACAGGTGGCACGCCGCAACGAGGGGGTGTGTCGCTATGTCCGGGGCTCATAATTTTCTATAGCAACTGATGAAGGTGCTATGTCTCCGGGATTTGGTCTCCTTTCACATGGTAACTTATTCAATTACCTGCACATTCATGTCTCGCTATGTCCGGGGCTCATGCTTCTGTGCGCTATTGGGGGGATTAACTGGGCATGTTCGCACGTCTCCTTCTGTTCACTCTCTCAGTTGTCGAGCTGCTCGTATTTTCATGCGTCTTTGTCTTCTTAACATGCGCTGCGTCCCATACAGCTTCTGAATCGACAACTTTGCCATGTAATAAAACTGTTCTTGAAAGGCAAGCCATTTTCTTTGCTTTCCTTCTGTGATTTGGGGCGAAAGTGGGCTGTGCCCGACTGACGTTTCACAAACAAGGCATGTGCCTGGGGTCGGCTATGAGTCCGATCAGGCAAAAAATGGCCCGGGGCCGGCAGCTCCGAGCCGGCCACTCTCCTGAGCCCCGGGCGGCCCCGGGCCGCTGAAGCGCGGCTAATGAGACCAAGGCTAATGTCAGCAGGGGCGGTCATGGAGTCATGAGCTAAGAGATATGGAGTCAGCAGGCCATGCAGCTTCATGGGCTAAGGGATAAGGGATAAGGGGCTGGACCTGTGAGGCTAAGAGATAAGACGCTGGACCTGTGGCCGAGGCGATGGGGCTTTGATTCCCAAGGTGCAATGGGGCGTGAGAATGACCAGAGGATGACTCTCTCCTGCCGTGTGACTGGTATGCCCTGAGGATGGCACCCATGATACCCAAAGCAGTTTGACATGTACCCTACGTCTCCTAAGTTCAGCTGGGTGTGCTGCGCCATCACAATTACCAAAAGGGCATTTGGAGCTTCAACGGTAGTTACAAGCCCAGTTTGCACCCAGTCAGTCTACACACCCCTTGAGCAATGTTTCGGATGTGCACAATCTACACAGCAAGTGACACACAAATACCTATATGGGCTGGATACACTTTCACAGAAATAAGGTCTTTCCCTGTTCAGAAAGCTGCACTTCCAAGCCCAGTCTACACACACATGTGCGTGCACACAGACAAACACACACACACACCCTATACACACAATGTACAGTGTAGTCTTCATACACAGTAGGCTAACTGGTTTTTGGTAGACACGTCACTATTTATAATACACTCGCCTCCAAAAGAGTTGTCGCTTACCCATCTGTTTGGAATAACAGCTAATAACCTGACTTTCAGTTAATCACCTGGCTTCAGAAGTCACTCATATGAAAGCTACAACCCTCTTGAATGAAAATGAATGTACAAAAATAAATGTCATGCACCAAAGAAAGATTGACCCTTTAATGAACACAGACAGGGCAGATTTTGACGAGACAAAAGTTTTGTCGCCTATCGAACATAATGTGAAAATGAGCAGATAAGTCACTTCAAAACACTTCAAATACGCAGATCGGGTGTCATACTTAATCACTGATTCACTCACACCTCTCCAGAAAATCAACTTTGGCCTTAGGTGTATGTTTAGGGTCATTGTAATCATGGAAAACAACACAATGTTGCTGGTGTGTGAGGGCTTTTATCATTGATTAAATCATGAAGTTAAACATGTATTGCTCTACGAATAGCGAATATGTCACCATCTCTCATTGAACTCCATTGATTTTCATTGTGTTGCTTTCCATGATTACAATGACCCTAAACATAGAACATACATTTTCATTCGGGAGGGTTGTAGCTTTCATATGAGTGACCTCTGAAGCCAAGTGATTAATTGAAAGTCAGGTTATTAGCTGTTATTCCAAACAGATGGATAGGCGACAACTCTTTTGGAGGCGAGTGTATGTGTCATGTACTGGTATAGAACCTGGCCCTATTGTTGTGAGTTCCAACCCCCTGTGTGCCACGAGGCATCGACCCATGACTGCTGTGGAAAAGGGGAGCTCTACTTCATATTAATGATACACCTTCTTTGGGGTGCCCATATTTAAATGAGCTGTTTACTTAAAACGCTTAACCAAAGAAAAAAAGCCTGCAATCATTTTCCAAAAGGGTGCCCAAACTTCTTTACGCCACTGTATAGTGTGTGGTGTATACTGGTATGGAACTTGGCCCCATTCTGAGTTCCATCCCCCTGTGCAGCATGAGGTGTCGACTCATGATTGGTGGAGATTACCCGCTATTTAGAGCCCAGAGGGGGCATCAATTAGGATTAGCCAGCGCTGCGTATGGGCCCGGTGCTTTTGGAGGTGTCGTGAGCTGGTTTTGGACGACACCCCAGACATGTCACCGTAATCCACAACACCCAACCGGAGTGCGGTCACCACCCGCCGGGAAACTTCCCAGAACTCTCCATCAGATGGGTGGATGTCACCGGATGGAAATGTTTTTGTTTTTCTCTCCCCCTGACAGTGCTGTACTCACTCGCTCGCTGACACTCTCTTCCTCGACACCCTGGCCGGAGCCTCTGAGGCTCTTAGCACATCTGTGTCTCCTCTCGCGCTCTAATGGCATTAAGGCCTTAAGTGCAGATCAGTTCAGCTGCAGTTAGCCGTTGATAAATATTCAGGGTCAGCAGCACGAGCACTTCCACAACAGTTAAGGTCATTATGTCCACAATGTGTTTGTGCCACTGCACACTCTCTACAGCGTGAAAAACAATGTTCTTGTTGTTGTTTTGTTGTTGTTTTTTTTAAAAGGCACAACACAACACAACACTCACTGGAAATGTCTGCCATGCTCATATAAGTCCACAAATGCTTCAAAATCCAATGAGCAGTGCCACAGCAACAGCAGCATGGGTCTTCTATTACATTTAAATTTTAAGAGAGACTCAGGCTGATATGGACCAATTCCAGTTTGCCTATAGGCCACGAAGAGGCGTTGAAGATGCAGGTGCATCTTTGACAAATATGCTTTTTAAACACCTGGAAGGTAAAGGAACACATGCCCAACTTGTATTTATTGACTTCTCTTCAGCTTTTAATACGATCCAACCCCATATTTTAATAGAAAGACTTTTAGACCATTTTAATCTGGGCAAAACCCTTGTGGGCTGGGTGCTAACTTTTTAACTGGTAGGACACAAAGAGCGTGGGTCAACGGGGTAATATCTGACCAGATTTGTACCTCCACTGGAACCCCGCAAGGTTGTGTTCTTTCCCCTCTTTTGTTTATTCTCTATAAGAACAAAAAATATGTATGTGGACTTCAGGAGACTCACCAATGACAAGGAACAAATCAGCATAAAACTGTCAGGCAGTGGAAAGTGTGGAAAATGATAAAGAACTTAACACCACTATACTGCCCTACAATCTAAGAACGCAGTAACTCTGAAAACGGCAAACTGAGAAAAAAGGCTTCAAAGTTTCCCATATGGCGCGACAACTGTGTTGTCGGTAAATTGGTGGTGACACTTCCTGGTAATGCTTGTTTAGGATAGAAATTTAATGCACACAAAAAAACCCTAAAAAAACAAAATGTATGTGTCTTTTTGCCACAAAAAACAGAGTTACTGCGTTCTTGGCTGGTATTACTGCCACAAAATGGAGTTACTGCAGGAGTTACTGCGTTCTTAGCTTGTATTACTGTCTACTCCCAAACCAGTCCCATTGGAACGTGCAGCAGTAACTCGCCGACTTACTGCGTTTTTGTTTAACTTTTTTTGGGTCATTTTTGCACTTTCAAAATGAGTTTTCTCCAAAACGGGACGGTGTTGGACCACCATTTTTTGACACAAGACAAATGAGGTAGTTTAAAACCCATTTCCGATATAAAAATTTTTTCGACCATTTTGAGTTACTGCGTTCTTGTTTTGCACGGCAGTATAGACAGCAAACAGTCTTTTGTGGAAAACTGTGAGGCTGTCTATAAAAAGGCAAACCAACGCCGACACTGCTTAAGGAAAGCTGTCATCAAGAGAGATGAACAGACCAAGGACATGGATCACTAGAACCTAAAGGAAACATGCATGTCAACATGAACTGTGACTATGGAAGCAGATCATGATATTCTCTAGGATTGCATTGAAATCTCACAACAATCTATTTAATCCCAGTGCGGACTCAAAATGTAAAAGTTCAATGTAAAGAAAGGTTGAAACGCACACCGATGACCTTCCTTTTACTCCCTTTTCATTTCGAGACGCTTCGGGCCAACACAGCCCATTCTCTACCTGATTTTAATCTGGGGTGTACTCACTTTTGTGGGAAATGTTCAAACATTAATGGCTGTATTTTGATTTTTTTCTGAATGAACAAGAAATTTAAGCGGCTATATATGTTGTTAAAAGGTCACTAATCATTGTGTCAAAAGGAAATGTCTTTAATGCTCTCCTATGAAAAGATATACTCACAAATCTGCAAAACATGTGAGGGGTGTACTCACTTACGTGACATGCTGTATTGCAAAACTGGTCATTAACTTCAGAACGGACTACTGGACCAAAAGAAATGGGGCTGTGTACGGGGCTGGTCTACACTAAAGAATACCTGGGCCGTGTTTTGGAACCCAGACCTGCCCTGTCCTGATCCATTGTGCAATTTAAATCCTGACAGTGAACACATGAGAAATGTCAATTGACTGAGAGGTGTCTGGCGGGAGAGCAGGGAAACTACCGTGTGCTCTGGATTTAAACCGTTAGGCTTAAGACGGGCAACACATCTTTGGGGATTCACCTGTGGCCCCATAATGCACGCCGTACCGCCAGTGGCACACTGTAATAGTCAGTAGGACTAGGGGTCGACCGATACAGGTTTTTTAATGCGATATCGATTTCCTTTCATCACCCTCGGCCGACAGCCGATTTCCGATACCCGATATTTGGAGCCGATTTGGGTAAAAAAAAGTTTAAAAAAATGACAAATATTCCAGGTCTCAAGTTAAAAATAAACATTTCTTTAACATTATCAAATTGAGGTAGAACTTGTAGCATTTAAACACCCACTCTAACAATCAAGTAATGTCTAACAATCAAGTAATGCAAAAATAAAGTGTCTTGGTGCTTTTAAAAAACTTGAATAACATAAAATAATAAATATTACACGTGTATTGGCTGATACCGATACACTTAAAAAACACAAATATCGGCCCGATATACATATATATCGGTCTATCCTTAACTAGGACCTATCCTTTCCTAATGAATGGTGGGAGCTCAACCATGACTCAGTGAGAGTCAATAATGACTCAGTCAGAGAAAGAAAAAGATTTCTAGTTGCTACCCCATTATTAGCCCCCTGTGTCCTGTAGAAGAGAAGTGAACACCATGGTCATGATGATCGTGCATGAGTCACAGAACAGGCTTCTAGAGCGAGAGGTCTCAATGAGCGAGTCATCATAAGCCTGCCAACACCCCCTTGATCTCATCATAAGCCTGCCAACGCCCCCTTAGCATTAAAAAATAAAACAGATTAATGTCCCCCAATGGCAACTAAGCACCGCTCCCTCTCAGCTGTATCCTTCTGAACGCCCCCCAAGGGCTACCCAACACCCCCTAGGGGGCTGTAGAGCTCCTGTTGAGAATTACTGGGATAGAGGAAGAGATATAAAGGGCATGACTAACGGGGGTAGTCATGGCACGAGAAAAAGGCTTAGGGGGTACACAAGACAATAGAGGTTGGGAAAGCTTTTTCTAGAGGGAGCGGTGTGAATGAGTACACCCACAGGGAAGACATTACGATACATAGCCTACTACTACCTACTACAATTACCTTTTTACATTTTTACATATTACATTTTTACAGTCTTTATCTTTACTATTTGTACTTTTATGTTCCCCTCCCTGACTATTCCTGTGTTAAATTTGTGTCCATGTGGGCATTTGTTTATTTGTGTATTTATGTAAGTTACTGGATACCTGAATTTCCCCCTGGGTATTAATAAAGTTACTCTACTCTACTACTACTCTACTCTCTACTCTACTACTGTGTCTACCCAGGGATGGACTATGACTCCAGGGGCCCCAGGGACAGACAACAAGAAAGCACCCCCCCCCTTTTTTTATGAGAGTGTTCCTACTTGTCTCTATAAGGGGAAAAAATCAAGAGGCTATGTTGGGCACAAATATGTCTTCTGAAGGACTAAACAGAGCACAGCCAAAAACTCCAGGACAATTTGTATCATCTTTGAGGGAATATTATGACGATGCAGGATCATACAGACCAAAACTGACAGTTTAGCAACAAACTATTCCTATCTATGTACCAACATGCCAAATTTGAGCTTCCTTCATGGTTTAGTTATTGAGCTACGGGCTTGTGAACTTTGACAAAAAAAAGAGTGTGAACAAAATGGGCACCCCCCTCCCCCAGTAAAATTGGCTGTAACACGGAGAGTATACATCTTACATTCAAATAAATTTACAGTGTTTCTCTTAAGTACCAGGGGAAAACTTGGTAATATTTTCAGAATTTTTTGAGACCCAAGTGCGCGGGCTCCTGTTGATTTGGCGTGGAATGACCCCATTGCCAACAACTACGCTTTCCAGAAATGCACCCCAGCAGGACCCCGTTTCTTGAAAGCATAGTTGCTAACCAGTTAGCAAGTTACTAGGTTTCCAATAGGAAATTGCATTGCAACCAAATAAGTTGCTAGCAGGTCAGGGGTATTCAATTGTCAACAAGGGCCATTTTTTCAAATTCCTCTGAGTGAAGGGACCGAACTATACGTATGTATTATGGTAGCCGACTGTCAATGAAAAAAATACGGGTGACTTCAAGGAGGTGGGGGGTTTGGCCGTCCTCCCCCAGAAAGTTTATCATTTTTTATATGCAATCTCCTGCATTTTAACGTCCCATGTGTCCCGTTTCAGTTCGATACAGAACCCATACTTTTATCTCTTAATTCAGAAAAATGATTCTGTATTTCAAGGGACTTATGGGGGGCCAGAACCTTGCCGTCCAAGGGCTGCATCTGTTCCCAGGGCCGCCATTTGAATAGCCCTGCCCTAGGTACTGTATTGCTGGGGTTCAGGGGGTTGTCTCTGAAAATACAGTAGATAAAAGTATGACTTTAACCCTTTAGCGCAGAGTGCAGTGTTATAACCTTACTGTCACCAAAATTGTAATGGCCTGGTCTTAATCTGTTATTTAAGGCTGTCCGCACTGTCATAGTAATGTCGTTATGATGTAGTTGAGTATATTCAGCAAATAGTGAATAGGCCCGCCGGCGACCCCATCTGCACTAAGAGGCTACTGCAAACATGAGAATTGAAATACGTATAGAGGCTTGGGCTTCAGCAGCAGTCCCTTATAGCAGGGTTTCCCAAACTGGGGTGCGTGCACCCCTGGGGGTGCGCGGCCTGCCACAAGGGGGTGCGCGAGCTGAATAGATCAATGGCTGAGATGTGTGTTTTTATACAGAATTAATTAACATTATGTAGTTTTTAATTGTTTGGTGAATTGTATACTGGATGAATGATCCATCTGATGTGTAATTTATAACTTCTAAACTTGTCATGCAACAAGTTCCATTGTGATGATGGCAGAAAAAACCTCAGGTCTATTGGAAATGCGAATTGCCCACAATGTGCGGCTGTGCAACATTCACTTAGGGGGTGCGCGAACCACATTGAAATGTAAAAAGGGGTGCGCAGGGAAGAAAGATTGGGAACCGCTGACCTACAGTAACAGCCACCCCCCCCCCCTTCCCAACCACACAGGTCTAGCTCCTCTCCCCTCTCCCAGCTCCCCCAGGCCAGCTCCCCTACTCTCTCTCTCCTTTTCTTTCTCACCCCTCTCTCCCCTTCTCTCTCCATTTCTTTTTTCCATTTCTTGTGTCCATTGTTCTTCTTTACTTCTATTGTTCCTGTGCTTCCCAATCTCCTCCTTTTCACATGCGGCTCTTTAGCTCTTCTCTTTTCTCTTCTCTTTTGTCCTCTTTTCTCTTCTCTTTAGCTCTTCTCTTTAGCTCTTCTCTTTTCTCTTCTCTTTTGTTTGTTGCGTGCCACTCTCCACTTTCTCCCACCTCTCTCTCCCCTCTCTCTTCCCTCTCTCTCCGTCAGAGCCCACCCCTCCCCACCTCCCTCTCTTCCCTCTCTCTCCCCTCTCTTCTCTGTCAGCACCCACCCCTCCCCACCTCTCTCTTCCCTCCCCACCTCTCTCTGCCCTCCCCACCCCTCTCTTCCCTCTCTTCTCTCTCTCTCCTCTTCCCTTGATCCATTTAACTCAGTGTAAAGCCACGTGGGGTTGGGGGTGGGGGCGGGGGCGGGGGGGCGGGGGTGGTGGGGTTGTGGGGTCTGGGGGGTGGGGGTGGGTCTGGAGTATAACTCTGCAACCATCTGTTCTACTGTAATGTGGATGTCTGGCTGGTTTTAAAAGTATAGTCAACAAGCATACACTACACGGTTAACACTCACACACACACACACACACACACACACACACACACACACACACACACACACACACACACACACACACACACACACACACACACACACACACAAACAAAACACACACACGCACACAAACAAGCAAACAAACACACACACACTTTCTGAAAGTCCCTCGCTCACGTGATCATTTCCCACTGATAGGAACTCAGTTAAGTCTTCTGAGTCACTTTGGAGTTGCGATGTGAAAAACTTTCCCTTGTGTTGTGTTGTCTCATGTTGTCTCTTGTCAGCGTGTATGGCAGGAGTGGGGAACCTAGTATGTCTCGACGGCCATTTACGGATATCATTTTAATGTTATGCAGCTTCCCATGAAATATGACATGTTTTGTAAAGGAATTTTAGAAATTACATTTGCAAGTTATATTTCAGGGGACCTAGAGAAGGTGGGGTCTGTTTTAAAGGTGGCTGCTATACACAGTAAAAAATGCAGTGTTAAATCAACACTTAGAGAGTTGATTTAACACCTTGAGTGTAGCCTATTTGGTCCCAGAATACTCTCTAGCTGTTGAAATAACATGGCATTTTTAACTGTGCAGGCCTACAATGCAGGGGAGGAATTCTGGTTTGTGTTCATGCTTGTAGTACGGCCCTTGGAGGACATTTGCAGCCCTTGGAGGAACTTTAAGTGGCCCCTCGAATTGAAAAGTTTCCCCACCCCCCCTGGGGTATAGCCTTGTTTCCATCGCCCAATGGGAACCCAGTTTAGTATCCTCTGGCCTCCTACTGTATCTTCCTGTGTCTGTGCTGAGGTCATCAAGTTAAATACTCGTCATCCTACGAGTTAAATACTCATCATCCTACGCGTAACCTCAATCCCAACCTTTAATCTGCCACTTACATCTGGGATCCTTTTCCACTTCCTTCATATTCACACCCTGGCGAGTGGCAATGGGGCACCTAAGTCACGCCCTCTACTTCCTGGTTCATGGGGCAGAGGGAGTCAAAAAAATGATTACTGGGCTTGAAAATGAGTGATTTTTGGATTTGTGGTGCATAGGTGGAGGTCCAAGGTTTGGATTGGTGCCAAAAAAACACTAATTTTCAAGCCCAGTAATTATTTTTAGACTCCCCCTGCCCCATGAACCAGGAAGTAGAGGGCGTGACTTAGGTGCCCCATAATGCATTTTAGTATCTCATTCATTTCAGTCTCTGTACAGCAGTGGTGGGGGTGTCGTGCCGAAAAGTGAGTGCCTGCCAGAATACGAGTGCCCTCATTGAAACCAATGGAAACCAATGACCAATTTTTCAGACATTTGTTACCCATTTTTGCAGATAAATCCGACACAATTTAAGATGGAAAGCCTATCAATAAAGCGTCTACATTACTTCTGGAAGTATTACAAAGAGCAATTTCAGTAGGCTATTATTTCCATAAAAGAATAGAATTGTCATAGGCTAACAAATGTTACAGTTTCATTCAAATAGCTCATATTAAGTGGAGGACGAGTAATGTTTCATAAGCATATTTTAGTTCATAAATTATGTAATTCATTCTGCAAAAATGTGTATAATTTTCTCTCAAAAAATGTCATTGGTTTCAATGAGGGCACTCGTGTTCTGGCAGGCACTCACTTTTCGGCACGACAGGGAACCGTTTTCATTCGAGGGGCCGCTTCAAATTCATCCGAGGGCCGTAAAAGTCCTCAGAGGGCCGTATTATGAACACCAACCAGGATTTCCCCCTGCACTTTAGGCCTATACTGAAGGCAGCTAACTTTAAAACACTCCCCGGCTTCTCGAGGACCCCTGAATATAACTTAATTGTATTGCAAATGTAATTTCTAATATTCCGTTTACAAAATACGTCATATTTCATGTGAAGTTGCATAACATTAAAATCATATCGGGGGCCGGCTAAAACCGCCTCAAGGGCCGCAAACGGCCCTCGAGACATAGGTTCCCCACCCCTGGCCCTCGAGACATAGGTTCCCCACCCCTGGTCCTCGAGACAGAGGTTCCCCACCCCTGGCCCTCGAGACATAGGTTCCCCACCCCTGGCCCTCGAGAGATACTAGGTTCCCCCACCCTTGGCCCTCGAGACATAGGTTCCCCACCCCTGGCCCTCGAGAGATACTAGGTTCCCCACCCCTGGCCCTCGAGACATAGGTTCCCCACCCCTGGCCCTCGAGACATACTAGGTTCCCCACCCCTGGCCCTCGAGACATACTAGGTTCCCCACCCCTGGCCCTCGAGACATAGGTTCCCCACCCCTGGCCCTCGAGACATAGGTTCCCCACCCCTGGCCCTCGAGACATAGGTTCCCCACCCCTGGCCCTCGAGAGATACTAGGTTCCCCACCCCTGGCCCTCGAGAGATACTAGGTTCCCCCACCCCTGGCCCTCGAGACATAGGTTCCCCACCCCTGGCCCTCGAGAGATACTAGGTTCCCCCACCCCTGGCCCTCGAGACATAGGTTCCCCACCCCTGGCCCTCGAGAGATACTAGGTTCCCCCACCCCTGGCCCTCGAGACATAGGTTCCCCACCCCTGGCCCTCGAGAGATACTAGGTTCCCCCACCCCTGGCCCTCGAGACATAGGTTCCCCACCCCTGGCCCTCGAGAGATACTAGGTTCCCCCACCCCTGGCCCTCGAGACATAGGTTCCCCACCCCTGGCCCTCGAGAGATACTAGGTTCCCCCACCCCTGGCCCTCGAGACATAGGTTCCCCACCCCTGGCCCTCGAGAGATACTAGGTTCCCCCACCCCTGGCCCTCGAGACATAGGTTCCCCACCCCTGGCCCTCGAGACATAGGTTCCCCACCCCTGGCCCTCGAGACATAGGTTCCCCACCCCTGGTCCTCGAGACATAGGTTCCCCACCCCTGGCCCTCGAGAGATACTAGGTTCCCCACCCCTGGCCCTCGAGAGATACTAGGTTCCCCACCCCTGGCCCTCGAGAGATACTAGGTTCCCCCACCCCTGGCCCTCGAGAGATACTAGGTTCCCCCACCCCTGGCCCTCGAGACATAGGTTCCCCACCCCTGGCCCTCGAGAGATACTAGGTTCCCCCACCCCTGGTCCTCGAGAGATACTAGGTTCCCCCACCCCTGGCCCTCGAGAGATACTAGGTTCCCCCACCCCTGGCCCTCGAGAGATACTAGGTTCCCCCACCCCTGGCCCTCGAGACATAGGTTCCCCACCCCTGGCCCTCGAGACATAGGTTCCCCCCCCCTGGCCCTCGAGAGATACTAGGTTCCCCCACCCCTGGCCCTCGAGAGATACTAGGTTCCCCCACCCCTGGCCCTCGAGAGATACTAGGTTCCCCACCCCTGGCCCTCGAGAGATACTAGGTTCCCCACCCCTGGCCCTCGAGAGATACTAGGTTCCCCACCCCTGCTGTAAGACAATGTGTAGTAGGCAAGGGTGGGCTCTAAGAAGCTGGTTCAGGAGTAAACCAGGTTAAGTTAACTTAATAGGTAAATCACCTAATAGAAGAGCCTGCAGTCTGGGGGTTTCTCAAGTAAATGAGGACTCCATGCTCTTCTATTAGATGATTTACCTCTTAACTTATACTGGTGTACTTCTGAGCCACCTTCTTAGTATACCCGTCTGGTTTCATATCCATGTACTGCAGCTCCAACTACAGCATGTAAGGAACCCCATATAGTAGGTGCAGTCATGTAGCCTAATTAATGCCAATAAATATAACTATATATTCATTTGGATAAATAATAAAATAGTTTTTTTTTGCGTATGCCCAAACCCCAGAGATCTAAAGGAACACCAGCCAACTGGCCAAATGCTGGTGGAAATCCATTTTGGCTGGTAGAGAATAAAACGTCAAGTTTTGCGCCATCACTGCACAACACCTCATGCGTAAACACGTTGTTTCCTGTCTGCTTTTTGGACGAATAATAAAACAGGACTATTTTTGTGTATGCTTAACTGCAGAATAAGAATAAGACACCAGACAACTAAAGGTGTACCAAGTTTTGCGCCATCACGGCACAACACCACATGCGTAAACATGCTTACGGTGGCTCTTTTAATTTGGCACAGGTGTTTCTTCTGATGATAAACTCAGACATTTGCTCTGGGCATCACAGGCGACTGGTCATGGATGCCATTATCCAAACAAAAAAAACCCAGGTCAATGTCTCTAAATCGAAATGCCATTGGAAAGCTGTAACATGGGCACCCCATATGGGGCAGCCACAGGTAGTAGCTGATCTAATCTCTGGTGCTAAATATACATGGGTCCCGATGCATTTAGATCCATTGACGTTGTTCTCTGTAGGCCTGTACTCCGTCACGCATGATCCAACTCTACTTTGGTGTTACAAGTGGGCTGACTCAGATAAACAATGCACAGAACAGCTAAAGTCGTGATTTTCTTCTGTTGCAACAACAGCATCATCAAACTATGCTACTATCTCATAGGCTTACTGTTTTTCGTGCATTGATATACACTGACTTATCCTTTCATTCAAAATGGTATTAGGCCTACATGTAATGTGGTATTTCGAAGAGACAAAAGTCAACAGAACTTAATCAGGAGAGGGAACCGCAACGC
Organism: Engraulis encrasicolus; assembly: GCF_034702125.1. Lineage (NCBI taxonomy): Eukaryota > Metazoa > Chordata > Actinopteri > Clupeiformes > Engraulidae > Engraulis > Engraulis encrasicolus. The sequence goes on along the minus strand of NC_085874.1, from coordinate 51,145,615 downwards.
GTTTCCTTTGTGAAAAACGGGACATAACTAGATCATAACGTTTAAACGCTTAGAAATACACCTTACCTTTAAAACATCGTGGTCCTCCAGCAGTTAAAAAAGACTCCAACGAAGACAACAAAGAGAGGTTCGAAAAGGTCAGACAAGTAACGCTCCTTGTGTCGATCTTTGCTCTGATAGTAGGCTACTCTCTCCTCTGATGCCGCTGATTACGCCTGCGTAAAATGCCGACACCTCGGGTGGCGATAGCATGGGCTCGCGGCTTAAGCCATCTCCTTGGCAACCCACAAGCGCCAAGCATGTGATCTGCAGATGGATGCAGCCACGCGCCTCGCCACGCCCTCTGAAACAGGCGCTCCGCGCTGTGATTGGCTGCAAGGTGATGTGCGCCCTCTGCATGAAGTTGTATGCGCATCATCATGAGTTGTGAGACCGGTGCGTAAATACGACAAATGACAATTCACCATTTAAAACAAGAAGCATCCCCAACACTCTACAGGGTAAATACTAATAATATTTAATAAATAAACAATGCATCTATGGCACATTGGGTAAATATTACTATACAGTGCCATGAGAAAGTTTGGGCACCCTTTTGGAAAATCATCACATCAGTTTATTTCTCGTTGAGCTTTTAAAGTAGCAACTTCCTTTTAACATATGTTAAACTGTAGGGAAAGAGAAACATTTCAGCAATGGAAGAATTTCCATAGGTGTTATAGAATGAATTTTATGTGGATTTAAACAAAGATGGGCGTGCACATAAATATGGGCACCCCAAAGAAGGTATACCATTAATATGAAGTAGAGCTCACCTTTGCAGCACAAACTGGTTTTAATGACTTTGGAATCCCTTCAGTCACCAAGACAGACATTATTGGTCATTAAAATGTTATTTATCATACAAAATA
>NC_085874.1:51134704-51139704 GCF_034702125.1 Engraulis encrasicolus | reverse complement strand
CCCTATGTTATCTTCTTTGGTCTGCGCTTGTGTCTTTGAAGTGAATTATAAATAAATGAACAGAACAGAAACTTGCCAGGCCCCGAGAACTCGGAACATGATGCTCTGGAGCAGTGGTCTCCAATTATTTTTCTCCAAGGGCCATAATATGTAGATCAGGTGAGGCTGTGGGCCAAACCAACGCTCCAAACCAATGAAACACAAGTTAGATGCCTGAACAGAGAACAGATTTTTGCTTTACCATTTTTCCCTCTTGTCAATGTTTTTGTTATGAGACTGTTGGCACAAGATCTAACTCTCTGTGAATGCTTTGGAGAGATATGACCATGCGGTTTTACTGATAGAAAATTACACACATTTATGTTTTCATTTGTTCTGACCTCATGGCGGGCCAAATGTTTGCCATGCACGGGCCGGATTTGGCCCACGGGCCTTAGTTTGGAGACCAAGGCTCTGGTGTGTTCATGTCGTGGTCATTAATAATTCATGACGAATGGATTACTTTTTGGTGTAACTCAGTAATATAAAGCATTACTGGGGCTGAAAGCTGTAATACTGATGGTAGTAAGAGTAACAAACAACAAGTTTGTGGGCTACAAGTCTGACACCCTAACCACTCACCCATGACTGCCCTTATGGTGGTGGTGATGGTGGCAGGGGCAGTAAATATTCACACCCACAACCCTAGTGATGGTCACTCCATCACACTCCCTCACACCTGGGTCACCAATCCTGGGGGTCCCTCACATGGAATTACGACTCACACACAATACGCTTCCCACTTCTGACACCATTTGTAGCGAAGGGGAGTAGAGTTGCCCTGCCGGGACTCGAACCCAGACCTTCTGGGATAGTAAACTGTGGCTCTGACTGTTACACCAAAGAGCCAGGCTCGTTGGCATGACAGTCAGAACACACCCACAACCCTAGTGATGGTCACTTCATCACACGGCCTTCCCCTTCGGGAAGCGCTTCACACACTCATGGTGTCCCTCACGCAACTGTTTCTCCCATCCAGTGTGTCCCATCATCCCCCTCGGGGACGCAAACCTGCCACCTCGTCAACTACATCGGGTCGGGAATTGGAGTCACAGTATGAGCGCCCTCTCTGATTGGCTGCAAGGTGATTTGCACCCTCTCTGATTGGCTGCAAGGTGATGAGCACCCTCTGCATGAAGTTTTATGCGCATCTTCGTGGGTTGTGAGGCCGGTGCGTAAATACTACAAATGACAATTCACCATTTAAAACAAGAAGCATCCCCAACACTCTACAGTGTAAATATAACTATAAATGATGCATCTATGGCACATTGGGTAAATATTACTATAAATGATGCATCTATGGCACATTGGGTAAATATTACTATAAATGATGCATCTATGGCACATCGGGTAAATATAACTATAAATGATGCATCTATGGCACATTGGGTAAATATTACTATAAATGATGCATCTATGGCACATTGGGTAAATATTACTATAAATGATGCATCTATGGCACATTGGGTAGGCCTATAAAGTGTGATCATAACATGTACACTGGTATTCAGAACAGTGTTGTCGATCAGATTATTTTGGAGACATTGTGGGGCAAGTGGTCAAGCAAGTTCTTAGTTTAACATGTAGGCTACAGTATAGGCCTAGACACAGGTATAGAGCTCTTAGTTTAACATGTATAGCATAGGCCTACACTCAGGTATGGGGCTTAGTGTAACATGTAGTATAGGCCTACACACATGTATGGGGTTCTTAGTTTAACATGTATAGTATAGTGTAGTGTAGTGTAGTATAGTATAGTATAGTATAGTATACTGCCGTGCAAAACAAGAACGCAGTAACTCAAAATGGTCGAGGGCTCTACACTACCTAATTTGTCTTGTGTCAAAAAATGGTGGTCCAACACTGTCCCGTTTTAGAGAAAAATCATTTTGAAAGTGCAAAAATGACCCCAAAAAATTTACTGCAATGTTGTTGAGTTACTGCTGCACTTTCCAATGGGAATTGGTTTGGGAGTAGACAGTAATACTAGCCAAGAACGCAGTAACTCCTGCAGTAACTCCCTTTTGTGGCAGTAATACCAGCCAAGAATGCAGTAACTCTGTTTTTTTGTGGCAAAACGGCACATAAATGTGTTTTTTTCGGGGGGTTTTGTGTGCATTTAATTTCTATCCTAAAAAAGCATTACCAGGAAGTGTCACGACCATCAGTTGTCGCGCCATATGGGAAACTTTGAATCCTTTTTTCTCAGTTTGCCATTTTGAATTATACTGCGTTCTGAAATTGTAGGGCAGTATAGTATAGTATAGGCCTACACTCAGGTATGGGGCTTGGCTCTCTGTTCAGATATACAGTAGGCGGATCAACAGAAGGAAATAATACAGTTTAAATCAACATCAGGGGGAGGAGTCACCAAGCCGCTGTTTATAAGGTGACCTGCTGTCAGTCCTACTGTTCTACTGACCACCGTAGTAACACACTCGAGGCAAACACACAAACGTCAAACACACACACATTTTTTAAATAATGATCAAGGATTTTATTATCATAGTCTTCATAGTCTCTTTCATCAGTTTCATATCATTACAGAAAATGTTTATCGTACAGAGCTGTTTGGAGATCTCATCATAGTGTGGTCACTATACAGTTTACAGCTGTTGGAGATCTCATCATAGTGTGGTCACTATACAGTTTACAGCTGTTGGAGATCTCATAGTGTGGTCACTATACAGTTTACAGCTGTTGGAGATCTCATAGTGTGGTCACTATACAGTTTACAGCTGTTGGAGATCTCATAGTGTGGTCACTCCACAGTTTACAGCTGTTGGAGATCTCATAGTGTGGTCACTGTAATGGAGATCTCCTGATAGTGACGTCACTCCACTGTCTTCCACGACTGCTGGTCTCATGTGTGTCTGTACAACAAGGTTCGTACGCGTCGCACACCTCTTCTTCCTCCTCTTCCTCGTCTCCGTATACTGTACATATTTTTGTGTAGTCGGTTAAAAAGGCTATCAGCGCTTAAATAAGCTGTTGTCTTTTTTTTTAATATAGTTTCTTTATATCTGTTCTTTTTTGTCTATGTATATATTTTTATATCTTTATTAAAGTTTTTTTGTTATAATCTTTTTTGTATTTCAAATAAAAGATACAGTATTGTTCACAGGCGCCCCTGAGGGAGTGTGTGTGTGGGGGGGTCCACTGGTAGAGTGGGGGGGTGGCTACACTGGTATGGGGGGGCTACACTGGTAGAGTGTGTGTGTGAGGGGTGGGGGGGGGTCAAGGGGGTGTCATGTGATAGGAAGCTTGGGGGGGGACTCTGGGCAGTGTGGGGGGGGGGGCTACACTGGTCGAGTGTGGGTGGGGGCTACACTGGTCGAGTGTGGGGGGGCTACACTGGTAGAGTGTGTGTGTGTGTGGGGGGGGGGGTCAAGGGGGTGTCAAGTTCGCAGCCCATTCCTCCGTTTGCTTTTGGCACTGCGCACATATACAAGACTCACAAGATAAACAGCAAGCTAAGCTCTTTGTGAAGCCGTTATGATGCACGTGGTGAAGAAGAAGAGGGTATAAATAGACATCAAAACAAACCAACAGTCAACCATCAAATTATAAATAAATAAATACATACATAGATAGATGAATAAATAAATAAATAAATAACAAACAACAAATAAGTGTCCATTCAAACAGCAGCTTAGAGCGACAGGAAGTTCCCGTAATATGACTTCCTGTCAACTAGTTCCACTGTGGTGTAGGATTGTGGGTAATGTAGTATTGGTGGTGGGATGACAGTACAGTACTCTCAGAACTTCAAAACAAAAGTTCGCGTTTTTTTGTCTTTAAATAGTAAAGGTGAGGAAATAATATATCGTTTTCTTTTTTTTCCTGGCAGGCACCTACAGCTCTATTAAGATGCTACAGCTATCGAGGTCTAGCATTGAACACACAAAGCAATCGCAGTGAAAAGAACAAAGTTGCCTTAATATAATAAGAATAATGATAAGAAGAAGAAGAAGAATCATAATAATAATAATCATAATATATTACAGAATAAATCTCTTTTTTATAATTAGATTTTTTTCTCGTTAAAAGTTATATTTTTCTTTGTCTGAAATACTATATTCTTTTTAAAATTATTATTTTTTTTCTCATAATGTATCTAGTTTGTGATCAAGATGTTGACTATACTTCAACGTTATCCAAATCAATAAAAACTAGCTGTGCCATTTTGCATATTAATACAGAATAGTCAATGATATGTGTACATGCACCGTGAACCATAACCTCTCTAATGCACCAGGCCTCCCTCCTCCCTCCTCCTGTCTCCTCCTCCTCCTCATCTTCCTCCTTTCTCTTCCTCTCTCCTTCTCCTCTCTCCTCCTCCTCTCCTCTCATGCTCCTCTTCCTCCTCTTGTCTCCTGCTCCTCCTCCTCTTCCTCCTCCTCCTCTCTTCTCCTTCTCCTTTCTCCTCGCCTCCCTCCTCTCTCCTCTCTCCTGCTCCTCCTCCTCATCTCTCCTCCTCCTCCCTCCTCCTCTTCCTCCTCTTCTCTCCGGAGTCTCTGGGCCGCCACTGGGCCGCGTGACAACAGCGTGTCCCCCTTTGATGACATCATAGCCGCCCGATGACCATGACGTCCACCACCTCCCCCTTGTGCAGCTCCACGTATTGCTCTGTCTTTGGAGGCAGCATCAGCAGCCCGTTGGCCGTCCGCATGGACATTAGCCTGCAGCTAACCTGGTTACCTGTGGAGAGGGGGATAGAGAGAAGGAGAGAGGGAGGGAGAGAGAGAGAGAGAGAGAGAGATAGAGGTTAGCCGTACGCATGGACATCAGCCTGCAGCTAACCTGGTTACCTGTGGAGAGAGGGAGAGGGGGATAGAGAGAGAGAGGGAGAGAGAGAGGGAGAGAGGGAGAGAGAGAGAGAGGTTAGCTGTACGCATGGACATCAGCCTGCAGCTAACTTGGTTACCTGAGGAGAGAGGGATAGAGAGAAGGAGAGA
>NC_085874.1:51127204-51132204 GCF_034702125.1 Engraulis encrasicolus | reverse complement strand
ACACACACACACACACACACACACACACACACACACACACACACACACACACACACACACACACACACACACACACACACACACACACACACACAGGAATGATATACCCTCAGCATTTCAAACGAGGGTTCTATGCGTGACTAAGTTAAGACACACGCATGCACCCACGAGACGCGTTTAAGTTGGTCACAGGATTCTAGTGCAGTTGGCTTGTGTGACGTCCCCATGTGCCATCTCCAGGCCGTGGCATGTTAGTGCACAGCAGAGCCATGGCCTGATCAGGCTAATTGTAATTACCTCCACCTGCGGGCAGGTGTAGGCTTTAAAAGCCATCCTTTCCCTCTCTCCCATTAGGCACTCTGACCTCAACCTCACCACTGGTTCTTTCTTGCTCTCTTCACTTCTATACCCTCACTCTTTTGATTCTTTCTTTACAGCTCACATATTGATACTGACGCACATATTGCATACATCATTCACTCTCACACACCCGTTCATTCATTCCCCTAGACACCCGTTTCATTGATAATTGTGGTTCAATAAAAATACCATTGAACTTTGAATCTTTGTGTGGTCTCCTCTTCATGTTGCGCCCTCAAAACGAGCTGGGGTCGTAAAACTTGGCAGTTGGCACACCTCGGCACGGCGGCCGCTATTCCGTAGTCTTTTTAAGACAGTCTAACATACTGTAGGTATTTTTCAATAGCTATTCATACACGGAAGATAGTTTCAAATGGAAGATAAGGGGAATAACGGCAACCACTTTTTTTGCACCGAGACAGCAAGGCTAAAAGTCAATCTCCTGCAGCAAGATCATCTGCGAGACTCGCAGAAATGTACGCAGCTTTAAATAGCCTATGTATGAACGTAATTGCAATCAAAATATCAGATGACTAGACAAATCATAGCCTAATCACGAATAACCCCAGAATCAAAAGAATGCTGAAATAAAATCTAGAGAAGTGACCCGCCTGCAACAGTGTTGCTTGAAAGGTGGGAAGTGGTGCCCATAGCAACAAACGAAGCGCAGTGATTTATCTACTTTCTCACGAAGCCTTAGATCAACAAATTAATAAATTATTCCTTAAATGGTGGCAACCGGGTGATAAGCGGAATAACGGACTTGGCAGAAGCGAACAGTCCTTCAGCTGCACTGTCGGGCTTCCTCCTTGTCCATTATTTCCTGTGGTTGGTTGACATGGTTAACGTGTGCAGGCCAGAGTTAACCCTTCGCTTGCTTTGATGATGGTGGACTAGTTAAACCTTTCCTTACCCGTGCAGTAATGATGGTGGACTAGTTAGTTAGTTAGTTAGTTAACCCTTTCCTTACCCGTGCTTTGATGATAGTGGGTCGGGAGTTAACCCTTTCCTTATGCCCCGTGTACATCGAAAGCGAACTAAGCGACCTGCGCGGCGGAAGTCATTGTTTGTCTATGGAGGGAAGGCGAATAAAGCTACCAGAGCGAATTCGGCAGGAGCGAAGCTTCTTGACCGACCAGGGCGAATTTTGACGATTAAACTCAAGCTAATCTTAAGCGAATTCGCTATGACGCTGTTCAGCGAAAACCAATCGGAACGTTCATATCGAGGAATGTCCCAGGCTGTCAAGTCAGAGACGTTATGTGATTAGCTGAATCAAACATGTCAGTGCAGCGTCCAGAGCGAATAAAACGAATTCATGGCGAAACTTCTTCAACCACCCCAGCTACCTGGGTCGCGTTGGTAGCGCTTGATGTACACGGGGCTTTACCCGTGCTTTAATAATAGTGGACTAGTTAGTTAGTTAGTTAGTTAACCCTTTCCTTACCCGTGCTTTGATGATGGTGGGGCGGGGGTCGAGGATGCCTATATACTCTAGTGTGTGGTGCGGAGTTAACCCTTTCCTTACCCCTGCAGTAATGATGGTGGACTAGTTAACCCTTTCCTTACCCGTGCTTTGATGATGGTGGGTCGGGGGTCGAGGATGCCCTGCATCTTCCTCAGGGCGGGGATCACAAACAGGTTGCAGGTCACCACTGCGGAGACTGGGTTACCTGCCGCAGGTACGATATAGCAATACATAATGTGAATATACAGTACAATACAGCATATCCTCTATACTCTACTGTGTTACCTGCCGCAGGTATGATATACAATATGCAATGTGAATATACAGTTCAATATAATATAATATAATATAATATAATATAATATAATATAATATAATATAGTATAATATAATATAATATAATATAATATAATATAATATAATATAATATAATATAATATAATATAATATAATATAATATAATATAGTATAATATAGTATAATATAATATAATACAATATAATACAAAATAATATAATATAATATAGTATAATATAATATAATATAATATAATAATAGAATATATACACCAATACAATATATGATATGATTTTTAACAATATATAATGAGAATATATATAAAATATATAATGTCCTCTATACTCTACTCTACTCTACTGGCTTACCTGCCACAGGTAACTCTGCTGCGCTGCAGAGCATGTTTTTATACCTCATAACCCCCCCATCACCTATACCACGTGGTATACCTCATAACCCCCCCATCACCTATACCACGTGGTATACCTCATAACCCACCCCATCACCTATATGTGGTATACCTCATAACCCCCCCCATCACCTATACCATGTGGTATACCTCATAACCACCCCCCCATCACCTATACCATGTGGTATACCTCATAACCACCCCCATCACCTACATGTGGTATACCTCATAACCCCCCCATCACCTATACCACGTGGTATACCTCATAACCCCATCCCCCCCATCACCTATACCACGTGGTATACCTCATAACCCCCCCCCCCCATCACCTATACCACGTGGTATACCTCATAACCCCCCATCACCATCACCTCATATCCACCATGTGGTATACCTCATACCCCCCCCATCTCACCTACACGTGGTATACCTCATAACCCCCCACCCCCCATCACCTATACCACGTGGTATACCTCATAACCCCCCCCATCACCTATACCACGTGGTATACCTCATAACCCCCCACCACCTATACCACGTGGTATACCTCATAACCCCTCCATCACCTATACCATGTGGTATACCTCATAACCCCCCATCCATCACCTATACCACGTGGTATACCTCATAACCCCCCCATCACCTATACCACGTGGTATACCTCATAACCCCCCCATCACCTATACCACGTGGTATACCTCATAACCCCATCCCCCCATCACCTATACCACGTGGTATACCTCATAACCCCCCCCCTCACCTATACCATGTGGTATACCTCATAACCCCCCCCATCACCTACACCATGTGGTATACCTCATAACCACCACCCCTCCCCCATCACCTATACCACGTGGTATACCTCATAACCCCCCCCATCACCTACACCATGTGGTATACCTCATAACCCCCCCCCATCACCTACACCATGTGGTATACCTCATAACCACCCCCATCACCTACACCATGTGGTATACCTCATAACCCCCCCCCCCATCACCTATACCATGTGGTATACCTCATAACTCTCCCCCCCCTCATCACCTATACCATGTGGTATACCTCATAACTCCCCCCCCCATCACCTACACCATGTGGTATACCTCATAACCCCATCCCATCCCTTAAGGGCCGTACACACACGTCGCTGCTAGTTACTCGCTCAGCGAATGAACTCAATAGAATGTCAATGTGTCCCAGCGAGACTCGCAGGCGAGTAGGCGAGTACTGTACAAGCGATGCGATGTGGGCGGATTCCGAGTTGAAAATATTTTATCTTCGAGCGAGGCGAGTAAGCGAGTAACCAATTGGAATGCAGAGTTCGGTACTTCTCGGCTGTCCATTGGCAGTTAAAGCCGCGGGAACTTTCAGCGAACGTTCCATGAAAGAGTGGCGAGTAGGCGAGCAAGCGAAAAGCTAGCTTTGTGTGTGTACGCCGCTTTACACAGTCAATTATGCTCTCTCTCTCGGATGCACAACATCCCCCTCACAGCACCTGGAAATGAGTAATGTAAGACATTAGACAAACACACACATGCACACAGACGCTCGCACACATTCATGCAAAAATACCTGGCAAAGCAAAGATGAGTTTGCGAGCACCATCCATGTCCAACGTAGCAAACGTAGTGGGCAGCCTACAGTTGGGGAACAAGGCAACAAACTGATGACATCACATTACCATATAAGGCAACACACTGATGACATCATATTACCATATAACCGCAGAGATACACCAGCGGCGATCTGAGCGAGTCGAGCGACGGAAGTAATTGACTTTGTATTGAGTCGAGAGACAAAAGCGATTCTGGAGACTAGAGCGATTTGCGCGACGAGCGCGACAATTTGAAGTTGAAATCTTTTCAACTTTCTATGACGCGGTTCGGCGACAAGCCGCGACAGCCAATGACTGTATAGAGGTCAGTGACCACAGCCAATGGGAATGCTTGAATGCTTTGCCTTCTGCCTGTACGGACATACTCTAGTCTCCTCAATCTCTCGTATCGCTTGCTGCTACACTCTGTCGCTTGAATCGCGTCGCCGCTGGTGTATCTCTGCGGTAAGGCAACACACTGATGACATCATATTACCATATAAGGCAACAAACTGATGACCTCACATTACCATATAAGGCAACACACTGATGACCTCACATTACCATATAAGGGTTTCCCCCAGCACGTTACTATTAGCCCCATAATCCACGCTGTATCACCAGTGGGCCACTAGCGGGCGCTGTGTCACCAGTGGCCCACTGTAATAGCCATTGAATAGGTAGCCTCTTACTGCAGCTGGGGTCGCCGGCGACCCTATTCACTTGCTGAAAATGCCTGACTACATCATAACAACATTGTTGTGACATTACAAAGAGCCATAGTGCTGTGCTAAGGGGTTAAGTACCACAGTACAATACTACTACGACATAACAGAGGGCCTTCAGTAATGCAGTAATACGATAATACAACT
>NC_085874.1:51109704-51122204 GCF_034702125.1 Engraulis encrasicolus | reverse complement strand
TCTACTCTACTCTACTCTATATTCTACTCTACTCTACTCTACTCTACTGTACTCTACTCTACTCTACTCTACTCTACTCTACTCTACTCTACTCTACTCTACGGTTTACGGTTTTCTACTCTACTCTACTCTACTCTACTCTACTCTGCTCTGCTCTACTCTACTCTACACTACACTACACTACACTACACTACACTACACTACACTACACTGCTCTACTCTACTCTACTCTACTCTACTCTACTGTACTCTACTACTCTACTCTACTCTACTCTACTCTACTCTGCTCTGCTCTACTCTACTCTACTCTACTCTACTCTACTCTACTCTACTCTACTCTACTCTACACTACACTACACTACACTACACTACACTACACTACACTACTCTACTCTACTCTACTCTACTCTACTCTACTCTACTCTACTCTACTCTACTCTACTCTACTCTACTCATGAGTTCGTAGAAGGTCTTTGTGTATGGTTTGTATTTGTGTATTATTACCTTTCCTTCGGGAAAAAAAATACACAAATACAAATACAATACAATGCTCTGCTCTACTCTACTCTACTCTACTCTACTCTACTCTACTCTACACTACACTACACTACACTACACTACACTACTCTACTCTACTCTACTCTGCTCTGCTCTGCTCTGCTCTACTCTACTCTACTCTACTCTGCTCTGCTCTGCTCTGCTCTGCTCTACTCTACTCTACTCTACTCTACACTACACTACACTACACTACTCTACTCTGCTCTACTCTACTCTACTACTCTGCTCTGCACTACTCTACTCTACTCTACTCTACTCTACTCTACTCTACTCTACTCTATTCATGAGTTCGTCAGGAAGTCGTGAGGACTGCAAGGGCATCATGGGGAAAAAAATACACAAATACAAAGATCCAAAAAATCAAAAAACAATTAAAAAAATGACAAGTCAGTTTCTGTCTCTTGTGCCATTGTTTATAGCTGTACATACTATATTAGGTTTATAGCAGCAGTGTGTGTGTGTGTGTGTGTGTGTGTGTGTGTGTGTGTGTGTGTGTGTGTGTGTGTGTGTGTGTGTGTGTGTGTGTGTGTGTGTGTGTGTGTGTGTGTGTGATTACTTGTCTCCTACGATGCCCAGGTTGATGGTCGGGTAGCCGTGCTCCTGTGTGTGTGTGTGTGTGTGTGTGTGTGTGTGTGTGTGTGTGTGTGTGTGTGTGTGTGTGTGTGTGTGTGTGTGTGTGTGTGTGTGTGTGTGTGTGTGTGTGTGTGTGTGTGTGTGATTACTTGTCTCCTACGATGCCCAGGTTGATGGTGGGGTATCCGTGCTCCTGTGTGTGTGTGTGTGTGTGTGTGTGTGTGTGTGTGTGTGTGTGTGTGTGTGTGTGTGTGTGTGTGTGTGTGTGTGATTACTTGTCTCCTACGATGCCCAGGTTGATGGTGGGGTAGCCGTGCTCCTGTGTGTGTGTGTGTGTGTGTGTGTGTGTGTGTGTGTGTGTGTGTGTGTGTGTGATTACTTGTCTCCTACGATGCCCAGGTTGATGGTGGGGTACCCGTGCTCCTGTGTGTGTGTGTGTGTGTGTGTGTGTGTGTGTGTGTGTGTGTGTGTGTGTGTGTGTGTGTGTGTGTGTGTGTGATTACTTGTCTCCGATGATGCCCAGGTTGATGGTGGGGTATCTGCTCCTGTGTGTGTGTGTGTGTGTGTGTGTGTGTGTGTGTGTGTGTGTGTGTGTGTGTGTGTGTGTGTGTGTGTGTGTGTGTGTGTGTGTGTGTGTGTGTATTTACTTGTCTCCTACGATGCCCAGGTTGATGGTGGGGTACCCGTGCTCCTGTGTGTGTGTGTGTGTGTGTGTGTGTGTGTGTGTGTGTGTGTGTGTGTGTGTGTGTGTGTGTGTGTGTGTGTGTGTGTGTGTGTGTGTGTGTGTGTGTGTGTGTGTGTGTGTGTGTGTGATTACTTGTCCCCTACGATGCCCAGGTTGATGGTGGGGTACCTGTGCTCCTGTGTGTGTGTGTGTATGTGTGTGTGTGTGTGTGTGTGTGTGTGTGTGTGTGTGTGTGTGTGTGTGTGTGTGTGTGTGTGTGATTACTTGTCTCCTACGATGCCCAGGTTGATGGTGGGGTATCCGTGCTCCTGGATGGTTGCCAAGAGAGTTGATCGGTTGCTGTCGCGGATTTTACCAGGATGGAGATCATCCTCAGGATTCAGCAGCTACACACACACACACACACACACACACACACACACACACACACACACATACATGTGTACACACACACACACACACACACATACATGTGTATACACACACACACACACACACACACACACACACACACACACACACACACACACACACACACACACACACACACACACACACACACTCATACACATACATGTGTACACACACACACACACACACACACACACACACACACACACACACACACACACACACACACACACACACACACACACACACACACACACACATGTCCACGCATGCACGCCAACATAAACACATGCATTATATTCTGTGGTAATAAAGCAATCACATCAGTCTCTTACAGTTGTCTTTGTTACATGATAAACTCTCCACTCCAGTGATGCCTACAGTAACCAGTGACCAATCACTATTCTACTAAATCCTATTGTATTACATCATACAGTAACCAGTGACCAATCACTATTCTACTAAATCCTATTGTATTACATCATACAGTAACCAGTGACCAATCACTATTCTACTAAATCCTATTGTATTACATCATACAGTAACCAGTGACCAATCACTATTCTATTCTACTATATTATATTACATCATACAGTGACCAGTGACCAATCACTATTCTAGTATATTATATCCTATTATATTACATCATACAGTGACCAGTGACCAATCACTATTCTATTCTACTATATTATATTACATCATACAGTAACCAGTGACCAATCACTATTCTATTCTACTATATTATATTACATCATACAGTAACCAGTGACCAATCACTATTCTATTCTACTATATTATATATCCCATTGTATTACATCATACAGTAACCAGTGACCAATCACTATTCTACTATATCCTGTTGTATTACATCCTATCATATTCTGTTCTTTTCTGTTGTGTTTTCCTCTAGTACAGGGTTTCCCAAACTGTGGTGCGTGCACCCCTGGGGGTGCGCGGCCTGTCACCAGGGGGTGCGCGAGCTGAATAGAGCAATGGTGGATATGTGTGCTTTTTTTTTAATCCAGCATTAATGAGCGTCAGGTAGTTTTAATTGTTTGATGAATTGAAAGTGTAATTTATAACTCATAGACTTGTCATGCAATAAGTTCCATTGTAATGATGGCAGAAAAAAACGTCTGATTGGAAATCAGGATTACCCAAAATGTGCGGTGGTGCAACATTCGCTTAGGGGGTGCGCGAACCACATTGAAATGTGAAAAGGGGAGCGCAGGGAAAAAAGTTTGGGAACGGCTGCTCTAATATATTGTAGTGCTTCTCATCTAGTGTCCTCCTACTGTAAAGAGATACTCATCTGTCTTCTTCTTCCACTCTTACCTCGTGTCCACCACATGAGGGCGCCAGTGCTCTCACCTCGTTTCCTGTGAATCACATGTGGGTGCCAGCGCCTGTTCTATTCTATTCTATTCTATTCTATTCTATTCTATTCTATTCTATTCTATTCTACACTATATTCGCCAGAGCTCTCACCTCGTTTCCTGTGGATACGACGGCCACCACATAAGATCGCCAGTGCCTATTCTGTTCTATTCTGTTCTATTCTATTCTATTCTATTCTATTCCATTCCATATTGTGCTCTATTCTATGCTATATTTCCCAGTGCTCTCCCCTCGTTTCCACCACACCACATAAGGGCGCTAGTGCTATTCTATCACATTGTGTTCTGTTCTGATGTCCTCATTTCCACCACACCACCAGAGGGCGCCAGTGAGTTCTCACCTCGTTTCCTGTGGACATGACGGCCACCACGGGGAACTTGTGCACCTCCACCTCCGTGACGCCCACGGTGGCCAGCAGCCCGATCTCCGACGGGCCCATGTGGGTTCCCTTGGCGAGCACGCACTCGCCTCGCTTAATGTCGTGACCTATAGGCCTAATACAGAAGAGCCATGTTATAATCTCTATAGGGCCCATGTGGGTTCCCTTGGCCAGCACACACTCGCCTCGCTTTATATCGTGACCTATGGGCCTATAAGGACACACAAGAGCCATGTTACACTTTATATCGTGACCTATGGGCCTAGTGGGGGACACACAAGAGAAACATTATGATATTCTATTGGCCAACACGCACTCCCCTCGCTTTATATCGTGACCTATGGGCCTATAAGGACACACAAGAGCCATGTTACACTTTATATCGTGACTTATAGGCTTAATAGCGGACACACACAAGAGAAGAGCCATGTTACTATTTACACTCTCTACGCTTAATATCGTGACCTATAGGCCTATAAGGACACACACAACATTACTATTCACACTCCCTTTATATCGTGACCTATAGGCCTACACGGACACACACAAGAGCCATGTTACTATTTACACTCCCCACGCTTTATATCGTGACCTATAGGCCTATAAGGACACACGAAGAGCCATGTCATAATCTCTATAGGGGCCAAGTAGGTGCCAGCATGACCTATAGGCCTAATAGGGGATACACAGAACAGCCATGTTACGATTCCCACTCCCCACGCTTAATATCGTGACCTATAGGCCTAATAGCGGACACACACAAGAGTTTTATGTCCAACGGTTTCATGTAACAATGTTGATTGGTTGAAAAGTGATGGGTGGACACTTGGGGCTTTGATTGGTTGAAAAGTGATGGGTGGACACTTGGGGCTTTGATTGTATATATTGTGGGCACCTGCTGGGTGAAATGTTTGCCGACACTGAAGAAGGTTAAACCCCAAAACGTCTGATGGGTAATAAACTACAACACTTGGAGTGCTGTCCTGCTCTTTATTTAGTGTAGTGTAATAAAATGCATACCTGAAGTCCTGCAGTGTAGTGTAGTGTAGTTGTGCATCCTTGGTAGTGTAGTGTAGTGTAGTGTAATGTAGTGTAGTGTAGTGTAGTATAGTGTAGTGTAGTGTAATGTAGTGTTGCATGCTGGGTAGTGTAGTGTAATGTAGTGTAGTGTAGTGTAGTGTAGTGTAGTGTAGTGTAGTGTAGTGTAATGTAGTGTTGCATGCTGGGTAGTGTAGTGTAATGTAATGCATACCTGATGTCCTGGCCCGGGCGTGCCTGCACCAAGATACGAACCTCCAGCTCCTCTGTGCCCTGAGTACAACACACACACACACGCACACGCACACACACATACACGCACACACACACACACACACACACACACACACACACACACACACACACACACACACACACACACACACACACACACACACACACACACACACACACACACACACACACACATACGGACGCACACATAATCATGTTGGATTTCTCATTTTCTCCCTGTATACTAAACACACACCCTGTACATTGTATTTTGCATAATGTGGTTTCAAAACATTAAAGAAAAGAACAGAGAGGCGGATACTAAACAAATGAATGTTGCTGGTACGGCAGGTCTCTGAAAAGGGGAAGGGGGGAAGGAGAGGGGACTAGGGAACTAGGGGACAAGGAAAGGGGACTAGGGAACTAGGGGACAAGGAAAGGGGACTAGCGGGCTACGAGGGAACTGGGAAATCACAGCCTCTGAGCATTGAACACAGCCACCATCTTTTTGAGAGGTCATTGGGAAAAGCCATTGGGGGGAAATGTTCTCCACTGCTCTTAGATGAATCATTACCTACCACCTGACGTAGAATTAAACTGAGATTAACTGTTTTAAGTGTATCAAGTCTTGGGACTGATGCTGTTTCGTGAATGCTACAGTTGTCACAGTGGTACATTCAATTCAGAGGGAGAAGAGACAGGACTTAAGCCAGTGCAGCCTGAGCAAACAGTAAACTTCAATACTAGGCCCACTGATGGGCCAGAAAGGTATTCCAAGTGGGCCTTGAACTCATTTTCGGAAAAAAACATAAAAAATAAAATATATTTGTGTGTTGCTGTTGACCATTTGAGTTTAATTGTTCATTGGGTCAGAGATGGGCCCCGAACAGAAGTGAAGTGAAGTTTCAAGTGTCCCCAAGTTGGAATAGGTTGGGAACCTCTGCTGTAGGTCTATGGGTTGGGAACCCCTGCTGTATGTCTATGGGAACCCCCATAATCCTGTTGTGGACAGTCTAAATGTGCTTGGGCAGGGATTACAACACCTCAGAATATCCCGCCATTCTAATCCATGCCACATATTCATGGTGGAATGACATGAAGAGTTCAGATGCAAAACCCCCTAAGTGCCTTTTCGGAAAATAATCTTATTTCATTTTTATTTAATACAAAGCTATCAAAATGGCATATTTTTGTATTTTATTTATGTAATATAACTATTTATATGTATTATCAAGTACATGAATGTAAACCAAACCAACAACGGGGTTCTCTAAAAATACAGAAGTGCAGGTCTTCAGAAATGGAGTTAGGGGGTTTTGCATCTGAACTCTTCACATCTCCTTCCAGATTAGCTACTCCAAAGAGGTTGTTTTATACATTACATTATATTACATTACACTTAGCTGACACTTTCTGTCCAAAGCGACTTATATTACAGGTATTTATTTAAAGGGTATTGGTTACAGTCCCTGGAGCAGTGTATGGCCAGGTGCCTTGCTCAAGGGCACCTCAGCCATGGAGTGAGGATGGAGTGGAAGGGTGAGATTTGAACCTGCAACCCTCTGATTCAACGCCCAACTCCATAACCACTAGGGCAGTGGTTCCCAACCTTTTTCTTAAGGGACCCATGTTTTTACTATTGTAAGCTTTGGTGACCCAACCACGCAAGCGCCCGCACGAGACGGAGTCACAAGATGCCCTCCGTTTCCTGCGTAAACTTATTTTAGTTATTTTATTCCTCAATTCGTCTTTGGTCAAATATAGAATAAATGTTTAATGAAGCACTTACAATTTGTTGCGTTTATGCATTTATTAGTTAAATGCTTTGTCTTTTATTCAACATGGGCTAGGCCTATATATATTTAAAACGAAACCCCTTAAAATCAAGAGGGCTCCGCGACCCCCTGTGGATCTTTGGCGACCCATAAGGGGGGTCCCGACCCATAGGTTGGGAACCACTGCACTAGGGTACGGCTGCCACTGAACAACATTGTGATCAAAGGAAGGCTTTCGATTAAGTCGATGGGCATTAGCTACGTAAAACAACAATAGGCTGTCTAGCATACACAGTGGCAAGTGACGTTTATGGGCATTGTTAACAGGCTGCCAAATCAATCTGTCCACGTTGGCTTAGAGCGTATAAACTACTCACAGTGATAAACAAAAACGGACTTTTATAAGACAGGTCAAAACTTGCTGAGTGCTTAGAAATGTACATATATAAATTTATTTTTTACGCAGATTGAAATTACAAGCAATAGGAGCAACAGCAACAGACACCTGCCTGACCCATGATGTACAAGTACAGCACTAGTGTGTCTAGTGGCCACATCGGAGACCTTTGAGTGGTCTTTTTCAACTGTGGTCAATCTTCCGCCATCTTTTGTTGCTAAAAAATGACAAAGCTCTACGTTTGGCAAAGTTGTGGAGGGTGGTAGTGGTGGTGGTGGTGATTGTGGTGGTAGTGGTGGTGGTGGTGGAGGGGGAGGGGGTAGCTAAAAAGCTGTCGAAAGCCACTATGCAAAACAAAAAAAAACCTACGACATCGGTGGCCGGATCGGTCAAACACCACTGGTCAGCCGCTGACTGCAAGGCCCCCCAGCGGTCGCGTTCAGGGTAGGGGGTGGGGCGGTGCCGCGAGTTGGGAAAATGGAAAAAAGGATTACAAATCCACGTAGTTACATCCAAATCCATTGTACTGCACGTACGTACATCCTTCAAGATCTGCCTGTTAAAATGCCACATGTGTATGTGTGTGTGTGTGTGTGTGTGTGTGTGTGTGTGTGTGTGTGTGTGTGTGTGTGTGTGTGTGTGTGTGTGTGTGTGTGTCTGTGTGTGTATGTGTGTGTGTGTGTGTGTGTGTGTCTGTGTGTGTGTGTGTCTGTGCATCAGTGAGTTCAATAGGTATTATGTGTCTGGTTTTCTGTTTAATGCGTTGGCATGTTAGATGCAAAGGATCACCATGCCAAGGTGGAGCTAAATCAATGGTAAATAAGCAAATCAAGTCAATGATTATTCAGACGGTAACTGTTATCATAATAGAGTGGAAAACCAAGTAAAATAATGAGGAAAACATCATTTCGCTGCTTTTTCTTCCATGTCATTGTATCAGATTGTGTATCAGATGTGGCTCGTTTGATAAGCTGCAATAAATCCAGCAGGTTTCATAACTCTGGCAGCCACAGTGGCAATGTCAACAACCTAAGGGGAGGAGACCAGGGAGGGGTGGGGGGAGGGGGGGGGTAGTGGTGGTGGGGGGAGGGAGGAGTGTGGGGGGGGGGGGGGGGGGGGGGTTTGCATCTATAACTTTTCGTGCATGACACTGCAGGAAGAAAGAAAGAAAGAATGAAAGAAAGAAAGAAAGTACACGGGCTGACATCGAGCAGCTCTCCCCGTATTAAGTACACGGCAGACATCGACCAGCTCTGGCCATATAAAACTTCATATTTATGGACTGAGTATTGGAAAATCTCTGAGCAGGTTCTTTTGCTCTGCCGCCAATATTACCGCAGACCTGTGCCAAACCTGTTTGCTTTACAAGGGTAATGTGCCGGCGTGCGCAGGACTAAGCATCCCTACGAGGCCTCTCCATAACACTTGGCCTGCTGAGAGCAGCGATATTAACACCATGTAGAAACACCATATTGATACGTCCTCTAGAAACACCATGTTGATACGTCCTCTAGAAACACCATATTGATACGTCCGTGACAGCAAAGTACTCTTGGTAATGAAATGGTAGCTACCGTTTAGTGTCTACGTACAATGTTCTCATCATAGCTGATGCCAATACAGAGGCCAGCTGGGGCCACCAGCAGAAATTCAAAGTCTGGGATGTTTGAAACAAACTGCCACACTGTAGTTTAAAGTGTGAGCTGTAGTTGACCTTCTAGTGGCTACCTGCTTAGCCTGGTGACCATATTATAACCCTAGCCTAGAGTTGCACGATTATGGAAAAAATCATAATCAAGATTATTTTGGTCAAAATTGTAATCACGATTATTAATCACGATTATTGATTTTTTTGCAGATTTTTTTTGAAAATTATAACAATATGAAATATATCCAAGAATGAATTATATACTGGATGAGCAAAATAAAATGAATTGTAATAATTATGTGAAGGCAATAGCATGAAACTTAGGTGGACAGATTTCTGGACAGAAACACCAGCCTGTCAGTATGTTCTGGCTTCAAGGACGCTCTGAAAGGTAGGTCACTATTGCCACGAGTAAATCACGATTGTAATCACGACTTCGATTTCACGATTTTATCACAATTTTCGATTATTTTTGATTAATTGTGCAGCCCTAGCGTAGCCTATAGCCTACTGCTTTATATCCCCAACAAGGACATGGAGATAATCAGCATTAGTGATGACTGACTTTCCAATGGGGCCACACACAGTACTGACCGCACGCACACACACATGCTGGCACCCACTCACGCACGCACACACACACGCACCCACACTCACACACACACACACACACACACACACACACACACACACAGTACTGACCGCACGCACACACACACACACACACACACACACACACACACACACACACACACACAGTACTGACCGCACGCACACACACACACACACACACACACACACACACACACACACACACCTGCACACACACACACACACACTCACCGCACACACCTGCACACATACACACACACACACACACACACACACACACACACACACACACACACATACACACACAGTACTGACCGCACATACACACACACACACACACACACACACAGTACTGAACACAGGCACCAACCCATACACACATACGTGTACACACACACACACACGCACACACACAGAGTGGTTAATACTGCCACAAAAACACAAAGCATCAAAAATTTAGGATGAACGCCACATCAACCGCTCAACCACTTGACCGGTGCGGTGTTTCTTCGTTGACGCGGTCACAAAGCCGCACCCTCCTGTTTGGTGCTGTGCTGCACTGTGCTGCACTGTGCTGGGTGTCGGGGATCAGCTGTGTCACGTTGTGTTGTGTCATCTGTGGTCGTGTGGTCATACGCTCATGTGGAGGAGGAGGAAGAGGAGGAGGAGGAGGAGGAGCATGATAAAGAAGTGGGAGGGGCTTATCTGGGGGTCGACTCACGTCCTCGGACTCGCGCAGCAGCTCGGTGTCCTCCACCTGCACCACGGCGTCGGCGCCGCACGGGATCGGAGCGCCCGTCGTCACGCGCATCGCCTGGCCCGGCATCACCGTGTGGGTCGGCTGCAGGAGAGGAGGCAGGAGAGGCAGGCAGATTACATCACATCACATCACTACACTACACTACACTACATTACACTTAGGAGGGGACAGGAGAGGAGGCAGGAGAGGAGGCAGGCAGATTACATTACATCACATCACATTACATTACATACACATTACATCACATCACATCACATCACATCACATCACATCACATCACATCACATCACATCACATCACATCACATCACATCACATCACATCACATCACATCACATCACATCACATTACATTACATACACATTACATCACATTACATCACATCACATCACATTACACTTAGGAGGGGACAGGAGAGGAGGAGAGGAGAGCAGAGGAGAGAAGAGGAGAGGAGAGGAGAGGACAGGAGAGAAGAGGAGAGGAGAGGAGAGGAGAGGAGAGGGGCTCCATTTCTCAAAAGCATTGTTGCAATCCAGTTGGGAATTTAATGCACGTTTTGTTAAAATCAAAAGTTCATGAGAAGCGTAATGAAATTTGACATGCCCTAATAAACCACCTGCCTTCTATACTCTGCTGTGGAATTTCTGTGAAATTTTAGCCCAACGAGATTAGGTACGTCCCTTAATTAACCTGTTACGGCTGTATGTTTTGTGATTGTATGTTCCCAGTGCTTTCCCTCCAATTATCTCCAACTAGGTGACTGGGAGTGGCTTAATTGGCAGCACCTGACCCTTCAATCAAGCCCTATCCAGCTGCTCAGGGGAGGCTTAAAGGGGTATGCCACTATTTTGGGGCTTAATACAGTTAAAATCGTTGGCTGGAGTTTATAAAGGTGGTAAAGTGTCTTATTTTTCATGTTAAGCGTTGTCTTGCTGTAAGACAAGTTAAAAGAGGGAATATGTCGCTAAGCTAGTGAAAGTCAATGTGAAAGGCATTGTAGCATGCTACACGGATACATTGACTTTCACTAGCTTAGCGACATATTCCCTCTTTTAACTTGTCTTACAGCAAGACAACGGCTTACATGAAAAATAAGACACTTTACCACCTTTATAAACCCCAGCCAACGATTTTAACTGTATTAAGCCCCAAAATAGTGGCATACCCCTTTAACTTGTTGCAACCAAAGAAACTCAACAGAAGAACAGTCTCTTGGGGGGAAATGCATTGGCCACGGTGTAGTACGGGGGCGTTGCCTGAGGACACGAGTGGATGAAAAATTAACTCCCTTGCGCATGGTCATTGGTCAGTGGGTGCGATGGATACAATTTTCGTACTCCCTTGCACATGGTCAGTGGGGGCGACACCATGATGGATAATTTGTGGCCAATTAACGGCAGCTGTTGGTGAGCAGTAATTGCTGGGGGTAATTAAGGACAGCTGACAGACATTCACGCTGTCCTATAACCTGTTCCACAGTGAATAACATTTCCGTACTCCCCTCGCCATCATTTCGTACTACGCTGTTATGACGTGAGTAAGCCCTCTTGTCTCAAGCCTCTTTGGTTGCAACTACTGGCTGTTGCCTCTCCAGCCTTGGGATTGTTCTGTTTGTGTATGACTTGGAGTTTGTGTTTCTTTATGTTTGATTAATGTCCTTGTTAATTTGCACAATTAAAATCCCACTGGTTAGGCGATATTTTTAAAAGGGGTTGTGCTATTTTTAAAGGTTAAGATTGGTTGCAGCATTTATTCTCCACTCACCTGTCTCCAGGCAGAACTTGCTTTCTCGCTCGCACCCACCACCTCCCCACTCGCCTCCCTGCCACTGATGTTCGATCAATTTGTCAGGAGTTCTGCTCTTGCTCTCTCGCCATCATTGGCCGGGTAGCAGTCCCCTCAAACCTCACACATATCTGCCTGAGCTGTCAGTGGCGCTCTGTACTACGGACCTCAAGAATATTTATGCATACTCATTTAAGGGCAGTCATGGGAAAGCGGTTAGGGTGTCAGACTCGTATCCCAAAGGTTAC
>NC_085874.1:51074704-51084704 GCF_034702125.1 Engraulis encrasicolus | reverse complement strand
CACAGTGTCCCTTTAACGACTTTTTGGTGCATCTGGCGACTTTTTAAAACACGCATTTTCAGTGACAAATTCATCGTTTTCCCACATAAGGGCCAAAACATACCAAGGCGGAACGGAACGGTCACGGGACGAACGCGGTCTTTCTGCTTAGTTTTGGCCGGCGTGTTTTTCTCAGCCTTTCACACTGACAGCGTCGGCGTGCGCGGCCAATCCTATTCAAAACCCTCCCCACAGCCAAAGCTAGCATGCTACTTTGCCATTCATTTGAATGAGACACCGCCGGTCGCCGGCGTGAAAAATACGCTCGAGTTCTATTTTCCAAATGCAGCGCGGAGCGGAGCCGGCTCCCGTGCCGCTGACGCTCGACTACCGCCGGTTGGTGTGTAAGGACAGATATGTTTCAATGTATTTTCACCGACGCCGGTAAAAAACGCGGCCGTTCCGCGACGCTTTACCGCCTTGGTGTGTAAGACCCCTAATTCTGACTCTGCGCCGCCGTCAGAAGCATTTCCCACGATTAAGCAGGGCTGCAGCTTAGCTCTGATATCCAAAAAGTAGCTAGTACTGCCCATTTCAACTGTGGACGAAGGCATGTGGGCAGGTTTTCTGTAGATCAGCGCGCCGTGCATAATGCTGTAACGTCATACGTAACGTCATGACATCATCTAGCAACTTCTAGTGACTTTTCAGGGAGCCAATAGCGACTTTAGCTGATTTTCTTTTGGCAACACTTTGGATCACTAGGTCTGCGCTATCCACGTGTTGTCTTTGGGAAGTAGCTGTTTGTTCTTGAGCACAGAGCAGGTTGGTAGATAGGACCAATCACAGCGGCTCCTGCTGCCGTTAACTGCGTCACTGTCTGCGGGCAGTCACATTTTCAGGGGTATACACCAAGTCACTGCGGAGGGGAAAATGAATTCCAATGAATTGAATTGCGGGGCTAGGTGCCTTGCTCAAGGGCACCGCAGTCATGGAAGAGGGCTGTCCTGCCTGTCATTTAGCCTAGCTAATGATCTATAGTAGTCCTTTAGCCTAAAGATATAGTCTTGCCTGATTCGCTAAGTCGCTATGGGCTGGCTGAAAAGTCGCTAGATGACGTCATGACGTTACGTATGACGTCACAGCGTCACGCACGGTGCGCAGATCTACAGAAAACGTGCCCACATGCCTTCGTCCACAGTAGATATGGGCGGTGCTAGCTACTTTTTGCTTAACCGTGGGAAACGCTTCTGACGCCAGCGCAGAGTCACAATTATGTGGGAAAACAAGGAATTTGTCACTGAAAATGCGTGTTTTACAAAGTCGCCAGATGCACCAAAAAGTCGTTAAAGGCGCTTGATACGTTTTTTGTCGCCAGGGCCGTCAAAAAGTCGCTAAATCTAGCGACAAAGTTGCTAATTTGGCAACACTGCTAGCTCTACAGTAGTCATTTAGCCTAGCTCATGAGCTACAGTACTCTTGCCTGTCCCTTAGCCTAGCTAATGATATAGTCCTGCCTGTCCTTTAGCCTAGCTATTGATCTACAGTAGTCCTTTAGCCTAGCTAATGATATAGTCCTGCCTGTCCTTTAGCCTAGCTATTGATCTACAGTAGTCCTTTAGCCTAGCTAATGATTTACAGTAGTCCTTTAGCCTAGCTAATGATTTACAGTAGTCCTTTAGCCTAGCTAATGATATAGTCCTACCAGTCCTTTAGCCTAGCTATTGATATAGTCCTGCCTGTCCTTTAGCCTAGCTAATTATATAGTCCTTTAGCATAGCTATTGATCTGCTTTGGATAACAGCAGCAGCTGCTACATGCGAAGGAATGCAATCTTCTAAATGCATATACACGTACAGTATCCTAACGGAGTGTCTTATACCTTCTAAATGCATATACACATATCCTAACGTCCCTCACAGACATAAAGGACCTTGTGGCCGATGGAGTATCTTATGGCACCACTCCAGACCAAATGATCTCTGTATATCGACCTAATGAACTGTAATGACTATGGGAATGTGCAATGATGAGACGATGCCGTATGATTGACTTGCAGCCTTGTAAACCAAAACCACTAAGAACTGATACATGGCTGTTCAGTGTTGAACACAACAATTAAAAAAAAACAAAAACATACAGACCGAAAGATTCAGACAGTCATCCGTCAGATTCAAACAGTCAACCGAATTTCAAGATGCAGTACAGAGGTCGCACAGTAAAACATTGCAGCCAGTTAAACAGAAAGAGGTAAGTTGCCCTGCTGCCTTAAATGTATACGTTTGTAAGTTTATTCAACCCTTGAGTTGAGTTAACTTAAGGCAGCAGGGCAACTTAGATTTTTGAGTATATCTGTCTGCAATATTCATGGAGGGGAGGGGAGGGTGGGGTGGTGCAGCAACACATGCAGGTAACCAAGGCAACAAGAGGAGGGTGGGATGGGATAGGTGGATGGGGTGACATGATGAGTGCCATCTCCATGGTAACGTGTCATAAACAACATGCAAGGAGGAGGAGTACCTCAGCAATGCTTAAAGTGGAGGAACAGGAGGGGAGCCGCGCCTGAGGGGGAGGAGGAGGAGAAGGAGGAGGAGAGGAGAGGAGAGGAGAGGAGGGGAGGACAAGGAGGAGGTGGAGGAGGAGGAGAAGAGAGGAGAGGAGAGCAGAGGAGAGAGGAGGAGGAGGAGAGGAGAGGAGGTGAGGAGAGAGGAGAGGAGAGGAGGGGAGAGGAGTGAAGATTAGAAGAAAGGAGAGGAGATGAGAGCAGAGGAGAGGAGGTTAGAAAGGAGAGAATATGACAGGAAAGGAGAGGGCAGGAGAGGAGAGCAGAGGAGAGGCCAGGAGAGGAGAGAGGTTAGAAAGAAGGGAGATGAGAGGAGAGGAGACAGGAGAGGAGGTTGGAAAGTAAGGAGAGGAGAAGAGAGAGGAGAGGAGAGAAGGTTATAAAGAAAGGAGAGGAGAGGAGAGGAAAGGAGGTTAGAAAGAGAGGAGAGGAGAGGAGAGGAGAGGAGAGAAGAGGAGAGGAGAGGAGAGGAGAGGAGAGGAGAGGAGAGGAGAGGAGAGGAGAGGAGAGGAGAGGAAAGCACAGGACAGGACAGGACAGGTAGGGGAGGGCAGGGAAGGGGAGTGGGAGAGAAGAAGACAAGAGGGTTAACACAACAGCTCAATCAGCCAGCCAGCCAGCCAGTCATCCAGCCAGCAAGCGGAGCTCAGTCCTGGAACACACACACAGGTGGAGACCCCTAGTGTCCTGGAGGGAGAACAGTGGTGAGGCTTCTTCTAGAGAAGCGGCAGCAGAGTGGAGGGGGGGTTGGTCAGGGGTTGGGGGTTGGGGGTTGGGGAGGGTTCGCAGAAGCCAACACCTGGCTTCAGGAAGTATATAAGTCATAGAGGTAGAAAATAACACTAGAGAGGACCCCGCCCCCCTTTTTACGGCAATCTGTAGCAGCCATTATCTGTAGGTAGATCAGAGAAATGGAAATTAACGGAGAACGAGGCTCACCTCTGTCAAAAATGGCTTAATCATGTGAAAATGTCCATCAACACACTATACAAGGACAATAGTTGAAGTGTGTTGCCAACTATGTTCATAAAATATATTATTTGATTTTTAAATGTATTTTATCGACTCATGATTTAACTAAATATTTAGCCCGACATTTCAAATCTGGTCTTTGATTAAAGTGTTACTTCATATTTACACAGTTTTTGTCAATTTCTTGACAGGGGTGGGCGTGTTCTCCATTGACTTGCATTGCCTACACTACCTACGGAAGTTGGGAAGCTCCAGCTGCCATTTCCCAGTGCTGTCGCAAATTGCTGTGTCCTCTCTAGTGTTATTTTCTACCTCTATGATATAAGTATATAAGATGAGGAGCAGACATTACAAATCGCACTCCGAACAGTATAAGATGAGATGAGGAGTAGACATTACAAATCGCACTCCGAACAGTATAAGGAAGAGATGAGGAGCAGACATAACAAATCGCACTCCGAACAGTATAAGATGAGATGAGGAGCAGACATAACAAATCGCACTCCGAACAGTATAAGATGAGATGAGGAGCAGACATAACAAATCGCACTCCGAACAGTATAAGATGAGATGAGGAGCAGACATTACAAATCGCACTCCGAACAGTATAAGGTTGAGATGAGGTTGAGCCGCTGACGAGTGGTGTCATATAAACACATCAGTCTTGAAATTCACACCGTAGGTCACAACACAGACAAGGTACAGACAGCTGACATCACAAGATGGTACAGAGAATAAAGTTTCAGATGTATTATAATAGGCCTACACAGATACAGTGTGTGTGTATGTGTGCGTGTGTGTGTGTGTGTGTGTGTGTGTGTGTGTGGGGTGGGGGGGTGCAGAATGCTGTGTAGAGCTGTTAAAATTGGAACTCATTGCATCACTATGAATTCCGAGGCACGATAGAAGGTGAGAAAGCGTTGAATGTATTTGTGTGACAAGTCAGGCATCCTCTCTGGCTTTACAAACTAGTGAAACAAGTCAACATGTCAGTGGTCAACAGCTGTGTCCAATCCTCTGCATTTGTTTACATAATGCCCATTAAGCTCCGCCCCTTAATCTCAGATCTGTTTAATCACCTTACTGCTGCTATGCCATTTTAATACAGGCACACACACACACACACACACACACACACACACACACACACACACACACACACACACACACACACACACACACACACACACACACACATACACACACACACACACACACCACACATACACACACACACACAGCCATGTTAATACACGCACACACACACACACACACACACACACACACACACACACACACACACACACACACACACACACACACACACACACACACACACACACACACACACAATGCCATTTTAATACAGGCACGGTACAGAGAACTAAAGACATGAACACAATGCCTTGACACGCCGTGTTCACATGAAAATGACCATAATGTGCTTTAGCTTTGGCCATGGTAAACATGCGCTCATACACACTGCTTCTCTCATACACACTGCTCCTCATACACACTGCTTCTCTCATACACACTGCTCCTCATACACACTGCTCCTCTCATACAGTACACACTGCTCCTCATACACACTGCTCCTCATACACACTGCTCCTCATACACACTGCTCCTCATACACACTGCTCCTCATACACACTGCTCCTCTCATACACACTGCTCCTCATACACACTGCTCCTCATACACACTGCTCCTCTCATACACACTGCTCCTCTCATACACACTGCTCCTCATACACACTGCTCCTCATACACACTGCTCCTCATACACACTGCTCCTCATACACACTGCTCCTCATACACACTGCTCCTCTCATACACACTGCTCCTCTCATACACACTGCTACTCCTTTTCTGTCTCTTCATCCACCCCAGTGTCACACGCACGCACGCACGCACGCACGCACGCACGCACGCACGCACGCACGCACGCACGCACGCACGCACGCACGCGCACAGTCCAAGTTAGTAGAGCCATTCTTTGGGTGCCAGACCTACAGTCCAAGGCCAGAGGCTGAACTTAATCAGATACAGAGTTGTCAGCAGTGGTGGGGCCCACTTAATCAGATACAGAGTTGTCAGCAGTGGTGGGGCCCACTTAATCAGATACAGAGTTGTCAACAGTGGTGGGGCCCACTTAATCAGATACAGAGTTGTCAGCAGTGGTGGGCCCACTTAATCAGATACAGAGTTGTCAACAGTGGCCGGGTGCCAAGACTTTAAATGGCAAGTGTACACGTAGTATACAACAGGCCCCTGCCTCCGCACTACCTTGGGGTTGGGCACTTGTATTGTTATGTCCTTAATTAAACACACATCTGTTTATTCACACCACTGTATCACCACTACAGCAGCTATATTTAAAAGAACAGGAGGCGAGCAAGCTTGCTAGTCAAACTGACACAACCCACATAAAAATCTCATCTTCCTCTTCCTCCTCCTCTCCCTCCCCCTCCTTCTCCTTCTCCTCTCCTCTTCTTCTTCCTCCTCCTCCTCCTACTTCTCTTCTTCCATCTCATCCTCCTCCTTCTCTTTTGCATACTGCCATTCTGACAGCTGCATACCATTATTCTAGCCTCGCGAGCCATCCTACGTACTTCCGCCAAAGGATTGGCTCCACTACGAGTCTGGCCGTGCTTCTCTGTGGAGTGCCTGGAGCAGTAGGATTTTGATCACAACGCCCCCCCCCCAGAAAACAGCCAATAAGCGAATAAGCGCCCCACGTGGGGGCGAAAGGGGGAGGACGCTCGTGACAATGATGTACACATCTGCACCAGAGCCATTGGTCTGCGCTATGTTGTTGTTGAGTAACTGCCGGCAATTTGGTGAGAGGTGTCCAATAATTTCGTAACTGAGTGCAAACTTCCTTCTTCTTGCAATCGCTTCAGAGCAAACAAATGCCAGACCATAAATACGAAATGAAATGGTAGTATCATGGGATGGTCAGGACCAGGCTACCATTATTCTAGTCCAAAGCATGAAACTGGAAAGAGTCTGCTTTGAAACACTGAGTGCATCTTAATATGAGACCTTGCCTCCTCCACTTGCCTCCTCCACTCGCTTCTCGTCATGATGACATCACTGACAACAGCATTATATTTCAATATCTTACAAAAGCTCAATTGTAGAGTCTTTTTCTCGTTTGCAATTGTTATGGTGAATGAA
This sequence comes from Engraulis encrasicolus, assembly GCF_034702125.1. Lineage (NCBI taxonomy): Eukaryota > Metazoa > Chordata > Actinopteri > Clupeiformes > Engraulidae > Engraulis > Engraulis encrasicolus. The sequence continues at coordinate 51,078,010 of NC_085874.1, read as the reverse complement.
AAACAGTCCCTCAAAAGTTGTTGTGGCTAGGCTGACAGCTGGGAAACTTTATCGTTTTCTCCACGGAGGAGGGGCCAGGAGGCGGGGCGAGGAGACAAGCGCAAGTGGAGGAGGCAAGGTCACATATTAAGACGCACCCACTGTGTCTGTCTGTGAGCTTCACTTAGCACTTGTAAGGAAGCTTTGCTTCCCGACTGCTCTGCTTGTCTGTGAGAATACACTCAGCTCAGCCTTCAGGTTCAGGGCAGTCATGGGTAAGCAGTTAGGGCGTCAGACTTGTAGCCCAAAGGTTGCCGGTTCGACTCCTGACCCGCCAGGTTGGTGGGGGGAGTAATTAACCAGTGCTCTCCCCCCATCCTCCTCCATGACTGAGGTACCCTGAGCATGGTACCGTCCTGCCGCACTGCCAGGCGTGGTGGTATTCGGAGGTGGGGTGGTGGTATTCGGAGGTGGGGTGGTGGTATTCGGGGTGGGGTGGTGGTATTCGGAGGTGGGGTGGTGGTATTCGGAGGTGGGGTGGTGGTATTCGGGGTGGTGCTTACATGGGCAGAGGCAGATGCCAGTCTGTCTGCCCCTTATGCCTGTCTCTCTAGCCTGCAGGGAGGTGGGCTCTCTGCGTTACTGGGCCTGCAGGGAGACAGGCACTCTACGTTACTGGGCGGGCAGGGAGACAGGCACTCTACGTTACTGGGTGGGCACTCTACGTTACTGGGCGGGCAGGGAGACAGGCACTCTACGTTACTGGGCGGGCACTCTACGTTACTGGGCAGGCAGGGATTTCAACTTACTGCCTACTGACAAGTAGACGCTTCTCAATTGCACAGAAAGTAGCAAAAATGTATTACAGCAAAAGACAAAATGTTATTTTCTCAAAAAACAAATAACATTGATTCATGGTGGTTACATAGTTACAAGTTTTGTTTGTTTGGAAGTTAAGACAATTGTAAGTGTAATGGACGGTGTGCGGGATATTTACACTACTTTGAACTACTTTGGTAACATCCAACACAACCCGTTCAGACTGAGCTGTGCAAAAATGCCCTTTCTGCTGAATAGTGGAGAAAAATCCCCACATATATTAAGTATCCTAAAGGAACAGCATTATTTGTGCAATAAACAAACAGTGGACAGCAACTGAATTAGTACAACTCTTAACTTCCAACAGAAACTCTTAACCATGTAAGCTGCATATAACTGAGTCAATTTTATTAGTTTTGCAAGAAAATAAGATTTCGCCTTTTTGCTGTAATTCAGAACATTTTAAAATTTCACTTTCACCTCCCCCCCATGCCTTTTTAAGCCAGTACAGTAAAATGAAGTTCAGCATACTATTCTATTCGACTTCTATTGTATGTTCTATTTGACTTCTATTGTATGTTCTATTTGACTTCCATTGTATGTCCTATGAATGATCAGAATTTCTGCTGGACACCCACGGCCATTCATTGTTTTTTTTCTTGCCTCAGTCTCTGTTTACTTTGGTATTGTCTCCTCTCCTCTCCTCTTATTTTGTTATTGTCTCCTCTTGCCTCAGTGTGTGTGTGTGTGTGTGTGTATGTGTGTGTGTGTTGCTTATTTTGGTATTGTCTCCTCTTGCCTCAGTGTGTGTGTGTGTCTCCAAGCCTTCGTCCTGACTGAAGTCCTCCCACTCAGTTGCCACAGAGCTTATTGCGGCCCACACACACTGTACTGATGCCTCACTGGACACACACCCACACACACACACACACACACACACACACACACACACACACGCACACGTACATATACACACACGCACACGCACACACACACACACACACGCACACACACACACACGCACATGCAAATTTGCATGCAAATGTGCACACACAAATACAGGCATATATGCATGCACACGCCCACGCCATTCAGACACAGACACAGACACAGACACACACAGACACGCACACTCACACACATACACATACACACACACACACACACACACACACACACACACACACACACACACACACACACACACACACACACACACACACACACACACACACACACACACACACACACACACACACACACACACACAAGGGCATACAAGCATGTACACACGCCATCACACTGCCTAAGGCTGTTTCTGCAGACAGTCTTCTACAGTAAGTGCAGACGCCCACACACTCAGATACACATTGTGGACATCCATTCTGAAGGCACTTCAAACAGCATGTAGGCTACCGATACACAGTCTGTACATCCATACACCCATAGACTGTGCTTTAAACAGCATGTACTATTGACTCATAGAAAAACAACACCTCACGCCAACTTAACAGACATAATGCTACAGTGGAGGCCTTCGCTACTTGGTACTGCACCGTACGTCTATTGGCCTTCACTACTTGGTACTGCACCGTACGTCTAATGCACTTCGCTACTTCGCTACTTGGTACTGTACTGCACCGCACGTCTAATGGCCTTCGATACTTGGTACTGCTCTTTACGTCTAATGGCCTTCACTACTTCGTACTGCACTGCACCGTACATCTAATGGTCTTCGATACTTGATACTGTACTGCACCGTACGTCTAATGGCCTTCACAACTTGGTACTGTACCATACGTCTAATGGCCTTCGCAACTTGGTACTGTACCGTACGTCTATTGGCCTTCACAACTTGGTACTGCTCTTTACATCTAATGGTCTTCACAACTTCGCTACTTGGTACTGTACCATACGTCTAATGGCCTTCACAACTTGGTACTGTACTGCACCGTACGTCTAATGGCCTTCACAACTTGGTACTGCTCTTTACATCTAATGGCCTTCACAACTTCGCTACTTGGTACTGCTCTTAACATCTATTGGCCTTCACAACTTCGCTACTTCGTACTGTACTGCACTGTACGTCTAATGGCCTCCACACTGAATCATTAATATCAGCTGTTTAATCTTAGTCTTATTTACAGTTCAAGTTCAATGACCACGGGGGTCAAAATCAACTGAAACCACAACGAGCCCATTCTGTTCTGCAAGTGGAGTAGCACTGGGGACAACAGCTCTGGACAATACTGCCATGAATAAAGGATGTAGATCATGAGATAAGAAAGAAAGAAAGAAAGAAAGAAAGAAAGAAAGAAAGAAAGAAAGAAAGAAAGAAATTACGTACACGTAAGAAGGCAAGGGGGAATTGGGGTAGAGCTAAACACAGAAAGGAAGAGGGGGGCAGGAAGAAGGAAAAAAGATGGATGGATACCGCAGAGAGAGAGAGAGAGAGAGAGAGAGAGAGAGAGAGAGAGAGAGAGAGAGAGAGAGGGGGGGGAAGAGAGA
>NC_085874.1:51057204-51064704 GCF_034702125.1 Engraulis encrasicolus | reverse complement strand
TGGAGATAAGAGGAGGAGGAGGAAGAGGAAGAGGAGGAGGAAGAGGAGGAGGAAGAGGAGGAGGAAGAGGAGGAGGAGGACGAGGAGGAGAAGAGGAGGAGAGGAGGAGGTGGAGGAAGAGGAGGAGGATGAGGAAGAGGAGGAGAAGAGGAGGAGGAAGAGGAGGAAGAGGAGGAAGAGGAGGAGAAGAGAAGGAGGAAGAGGAAGAGGGGGAGGAGGAAGAAGAGGAGAAGGAGACTGAGGAAGAGGAGGAGAAGAAGAATGAAGGAGGAGGAGGAAGAGGAGGAGGAGGGGTGTGGAGATAAGAGGAAGAAGAGGAGGAGGAGGGGTGTGGAGATAAGAGGAGGAGGAGAAGAGAATGCTGAGGAGGAGGAGGAAGAAGAGGAGGAAAAGGAGGATGAGGATGAGGATGAGGAAGAGACAAGGGGAGGAAAGAGAGAGAGAGAGAGAAGAAGAGAAGAGAGAAAAGAAGAGAAGAGAATGCTGAGGAGGAGGAAGAAGAAGAGGAGGAAAAGGAGGAGGAGGAGGAGGATGAGGAAGAGACAAGGTGAGGAAAGAGAGAGAGAGAGAAGAGGAGGAAGAGGAAGAGGAGGAGGAGGAAGAGGAGGAGAAGAGGAGGAGGAAGAGGAAGAGGGGGAGGAAGAGGAGGAGGAAGAGGAAGAGACAAGGTGAGGAAAGAGAGAGAGAGAGAGAAGAGAGAGAGAGAGACGATGAGATAGGAAAGGACAAGACAGTAAGGACATGATTTGAAGTTGAGAGGAGAGAAGAGAAGAGAGAAGAGAGGAAAAGGTAGGGAGTAAAGAAAGGAAAGCAAAGGTGAATAATGGAGAAGAGAAGAGAAGAGAAGAGAAGAGAAGAGACGAGAGAAAAGAAGAGAAGAGAAGAGGAAAGAAAAGAGAAGAGAAGAGAAGAGAAGAGAAGAGAGGTGAAAAATGGAGAGGAAAGGAGAAGACGTAGAGAGGAGAGGGAAGGAGAAGAGGAAGAGAGGTGAGGGAAGGAGAAGAGAGGAGAAGAGAGGTCAGGTGAAGAGAGGTGAGGGAAAGAAGAGAAGAGAAGAGAAGAGGGGGATGAAGAGAGGTGAGGGAAGGAGAAGAGAGAGGATGAAATGAGAGTAAAGCCAAGAACATAGAAAAAAGAGATGTGATGTGCTGGTGGAGAGGTAGAATAGAGAGATAAAAGATGTGACGTTTTGGTGGAGAGGTAGAGAATAGAGACATAAGAGGATGGAGAGGGTGGAGAGGTAGAGAATAGAGAGATGTGATGTTTTGGTGGAGAGGTAGAGAATAGAGACATAAGAGGATGGAGAGGGTGGAGAGGTAGAGAATAGAGAGATGTGATGTTTTGGTGGAGAGGTAGAGAATAGAGAGATGTGATGTTTTGGTGGAGAGGTAGAGAATAGAGAGATAAGAGGATGACAAGAGGAAAGACAAGAGGAATTATAAAAGGAGAAGGAAGACAGGAAGACAGGAGCAGACAAGAAAGTAAACGACAAGAAAGGAGGGAAGCAGATAAGCAGAGTAGAAATAGAGAGAGGCAAAGAAGGAAAAAAGGAAAAAGAAGCGAGAAGAGGGAGAACATGAGGAAAGGGAGCGGAAAAGAGGCAGAGAGAGAGAGAGAGCACGCACGCACACACACACACACACACACACACACACACACACACAGGGCTTGGCAGGTGTGAGTGTATGTGTGTGTGTGTGTGTGTGTGTGTGTGTGTGTGTGTGTGTGTGTGTGTGTGTGTGTGTGTGTGTGTGTGTGTGTGTGTGTGTGTGTGTGTGTGTGTGTGTGTGTGTGTGTGTGTATGCGTGTGTAGTAGCATTTCGAAATCATTAATCACAGAGCTATTGTGGGGACGTTAAAGTCAACCAGCTATCAACAAGCACACATACGCACACGCACACGCACACGCACACGCACACGCACACGCACACGCACACCCACACACACACACACACACACACACTGGTATACACAAACTGCAGCGCATAGACATGGACATATATATTGCCATACTTTGGCAAGTGCATGCGTGCATGATAGACATACTTTGCCCCCTCTGTGTTTGTAAATGTGTGTGAAAAAGGGGTATGCCACTATTTTGGGGCTTAATACAATTAAAATCGTTGGCCAGGGTTTATAAAGGTGGTAAAGTGTCTTATTTTTCATGTAAGCCGTTGTTTTGCTTTAACACAAGTTAAAAGAGGAGGCATGTCGCTAAGCTAGTGAAAGTCAATGGATCCGTGTAGGATGCTACAATGCTACACGGATCCATTGACTTCCACTAGCTTAGCGACATATTCCCTCTTTTAACTTGTCTTAAAGCAAGACAATGCTTAACATGAAAAATAAGACACTTTACCACCTTTATAAAGCCCAGTCAACGATTTTCACTGTATTAAGCCCCAAAATAGTGGCATACCCCTTTAAATGTACACACTCATAGGCCCTCATTTATCAAAGCAGCATACGACGAGAATCATACGTACGTCGTGCGTACGTTCTTTTTCTACGACCAGTTGGCATTTATCAAATCTCATCGTAAGCGCAGGAAAGATGGAATCCTACGACTGCTCTCAGATGGTGTACGCCGTTTTCAAGTTGGACTTGAGATGACTATGATCACCAACTTGAGCAGCAGTTGTAGCGCAACAAAGCATTATCATACATATGTGCCCTACATAATTACAAAATGTTTTTACATTGTATATTTTGGCTATAAGCCAACGTCTACCTGTTTGAATCGGTGCACCCTTCCTGGGAGCGCTGCGTTAATCTGGCATTTAGGTCAACAACTGCAAGAGACTTCTAATTTGTCATTTGACGTGATGTGTGAATATTTGTGCAATATAGGCCTAGGCTACAGCCGCGTATTGGAATGTGCCTTCAGTCGTGGGATCAATGAACGACGTCCCTTCTTTTTAACAGCTGGGAGTTCATGCGCACATCAATCAATATAGCCTACAGTAATAATCTCCCGGTTGAGTTTCGACGTTTGATCTCACACAACTATCCGAATATAGGCCTATCTACACCAGACACGTGTGTGTCCGATAACACGTTATAGTCGTCCATAGGTGGTAAAAGAGCTATCCACTCGAAGGACTGGAGCGCAGGAGAGAAGCAGGGCGCACATGAGCGCGAGAAGGACAGCGCACTGGACATGTAAAACTCTCCTTCCCCAACATATGGTTTGGGCACTGTTTGTTGGCCAGTTTCACGTAGGACCCTTTTCTTGACCTCGTTTACAAAAAAGGTTTATCACCATACATTTAAAAAAAAAATTATATTCATTGAAAAATATCTTCATTCTGTCTACTGTAGGCCTAGTCAATAAAACATTTCATTGTAACCATAATTATTTGGAAATCAATCTCTATTCCATATTGAGAAAAAAAAGCTGTTGACTACTGCTGTTGATTATTTCCACGTGTTATTTTGTTGTCTACCTCGCGTAAAGCCCAATTTCAAGCTGTCAATCAACCAGAAACGTGGATGTTTTAGCCGGTTTGCGTCTCTCCATGTCGCAAACTCAGGGGTGCGGTCTCCTTCCCGCCGTTTTAGAGAAGGTGTGACTATTCTAATTACGATGGTTTTCAGACGCTGGATTTATCAACAGCCGCTCGCTCTTACGATGAGATTGGAGAGGTACACATGTTTAGTAAATCTCACGTGAGCCTCGTCGTACGACTAGATCTGCGCTCATTTCTGCGATGGTTTCTACGCAAGTTTGATAAATGAGGGCCATAGTCTGTGTCAACATTCTGCAGCAGGTGATACTACACAAACTCACTGGTGTTGAGGCAAACACTTCTGCAAACACATGAGTGTATCAAGTGTATCAACTTCAACATTTACTGTAATTGAAGTGGCTCTTGCGTCGGTCAGTTGTGTGTGTGTGTATGTGTGTGTGTGTGTGTGTGTGTGTGTGTGTGTGTGTGTGTGTGTGTGTGTGTGTGTGTGTGTGTGTGTGTGTGTGTGTGTGTGTGTGAGTGTGTGTGTGTGTGAGAGAGAGAGAGAGAGAGAGAGAGAGAGAGAGAGAGAGAGAGCGAGAAACAGATGGAGATACAGAAAGAGAGAAATAATTGGTATACTGCATAAAATGTGTCCATTTAGTCATACACTATATTAGAGCAGATCTTCACCATTGCTAGCGTGCAAATATAGACACCCCCTAGTGATCACAAATTGAACTGTGGGACTGGGCGAATGTTGACATTCCAGTTTCTAACTCCACAAAAAGAAGGCAGAAAGACTTAAAACAAAAATCGGGTGTAACACAGTCAAATGTTCTAACAGCTTCCTTGGTGGAAGTCTGCACTCTCAGAGTGCATTCTAGTTTAAGTCCATGTTTCCTTTTAAATAAATGTTTTCAAATTTCTTGGCTTTTTGGGCCTTTGATGATATCACCTCTCATGTACGGCTTCATAGGTTTAGTCATGTATAGTTAAAAAAAACATGGAAGGACTATAACATGGACAAGATTCTTCAGAAGTTCCTCTTTAATACAAATGCTTGGTTATGTGTTGATATTTCCTATGTACGTTAAATTCATTACCTCTCTACACTGCTATGCATGTCCAAATTTGTCAGTGGTGTTCTTGGCATTCTTAACAACATATAGTAGGCCTTCTGGTACTAGTTAAGTGCAAATAATTTAATATTCATTTTTTCATGTAACATTTTCATATATAAACGACAAAAATTGAATATATTTAGACTTGACATGGCATTGCAAGTCATTGTGAGCTAAAACGGTCAAGTCCAAGTCGAGTTTCGAGTCGTACAAGTCCAAGTCAAGTCAAAGGTCAAGTCTAAAGTCATCAATTTGTGACTCAAGTTTGACTGACAATTCTAAGTCACAAGTCACAAGTCCACATCTCTGTCAGTTACTATCAGGGCTGATTGCTATAGATATCAGCTAATGCTGTGCTTGTTGGATCAAATTGCCAACTTTCTTTTTAGGCTTTTTCAGTATCAACCCTCTGGAGTTATCGTCTTAGTGTACAAATTCATGCCTGTCACAGCAGGTTAGGTGTCTTTTATTAGTGAGGTCAGTATACTGTACAGTACAAAGTAAGGTGAGATGTTTGCACAACTACGAATTACGGACATTTGCCTTGCCTACATTTACTAGGTTCCTGGAAATGGAAATAGGGGTTAAGACAACAATCACTGTCATCCTGATCAAGACAAATGTTGCATGTATTCATAGTCTCATCAGAGATTTTATCTATTGCGTGCATGCTCACTATTTGTATTTCAATGGCTGTGATTCGGTCAACTGAGCCAGTGCCTTTCTTGTAAACTGAAAGGTCTTTGTTGACACACATTGGCATGTCCAAGAGATATAAGCAGGTCATCGCTGCTCATCAGCAGTCAAAGGCGTCAGAGGATCTTGGAAGATTCTTTTGTCCAGAGGTCTGCGTGACAGTCAATGTATCTTTTTTTTTTCTTTCAAATGACGATTATATGGTTTACCTGTGCTATGTAAAATTCTCTATTTTTTTTTAAAAAACATTAATATTTTTGTTGCACTTATTATTTATACTACAATAATGATCTCATTTTCTAATTTGGTTTTGTTAACCATGGGTGTTTTTTTTCTGAAACTGGAACATTTAAAGCTATCAATAGTGGGTGCATTTTGTACGTCATCTGGAAGCTGGTTCCAAAGCTTTGAAGCATAGAAGCTAAAGGCTGCCTCTCCACACTTTCCACACCACACACACACACACACACACACACACACACACACACACACACACACACACACACACACACACACACACACACACACACACACACACACACACACACACACACACACACACACACACACACACACACACACACACACACACACACACACACACACACACACCAAAGGCAGCCTGTTGGATCTTATCTGGTAAGACCCAATAGAAGAACATTCAGCAGCTTCAGACTATTCAGACTACAGCAGGCTTGTACGAAATTCCGAATGGAAAGATTTTCAATCAAAATAATGCCATAATACGAACACTAGGTGGTGGTGTTGTATGTACTTTCAATGGGTGGTGTAGATTAAATTCAAAGAAATTCAAGGTAATGGCACCACCTAGTGTTCGTATTATGGCATTATTTTGAATTGAAATTCTTTCCATTCGGAATTTCGTACAAGCCTGGACTACAGTAGGGACTTCCTCCATTGCTGGTGAGTGGACAGCACTGTCTCTTAAACATTCTCACACTGAGGACCATTTTCCACAAATATTTTTTGAGGGACCACCTGTCAACTGAATTGGTGCTCTCGCTCACGTTTTAAGCACTGCAAATTCAGATGCAGATCCCTTATTTTTTGTAGAAATTGCAAGTCTGTTTTAAGTATTAAATGAAAAAGTTAGCCTATGCTGCGACAACTGTGTATGTTGAAATACCCTCACGGTGACTTGAGGTCTTTACACAGATGGTCCCCGGACCACACTTTGAGAACCACAGATGGTCCCCGGACCACACTTTGAGAACCACAGATGGTCCCCGGACCACACTTTGAGAACCACAGATGGTCCCCGGACCACACTTTGAGAACCACAGATGGTCCCCGGACCACACTTTGAGAGCCACAGATGGTCCCCGGACCACACTTTGAGAACCACAGATGGTCCCCGGACCACACTTTGAGAGCCACTGATGGTCCCCGGACCACACTTTGAGAACCACAGATGGTCCCCGGACCACACTTTGAGAGCCACAGATGGTCCCCGGACCACACTTTGAGAACCACTGGTGGTCCCCGGACCACACTTTGAGAACCACTGATGGTCCCCGGACCACACTTTGAGAACCACAGATGGTCCCCGGACCACACTTTGAGAACCACAGATGGTCCCCGGACCACACTTTGAGAACCACAGATGGTCCCCGGACCACACTTTGAGAACCACAGATGGTCCCCGGACCACACTTTGAGAACCACAGATGGTCCCCGGACCACACTTTGAGAACCACTGGTGTATAGAAAGACAATAGTAATAGCTGTGCTGTGCAACTGTGAAGCATGGAGCTACTATGTCTACTTACTAAGTCAGTGGTTCTTAACCTTTTTTTCTTAACGCACCCCCTTACCTGTACAGAAGACAAGCTGTGCACCCCCAACCCAGACTTCTGTGCTTAAAATGATTTTGAGTGATTAATTGCAGTGATTCTTGCTTGGGACATTAATCAATACCTTAATGACTTAAAATGGGGACCAAACATGTTTCAATTTGGTCTTAAATTGGCCTACATATAATGTTCCCAAGCAGAATTTTGGTCACAACCTCAAGACAATCAAAATCCCGCGCACCCCCTGACATAGCTGGCGCACCCCCAGGGGGTGCCCGCACCCCAGGTTAAGAACCACTGCACTAAGTCACACACTAGAATTGAATATTATATTGAATATTATATCAGATTGCAATTTTGTACAGAGGGGAGGCACACGTGGGTTAGCCAATGTCACTTAGAGGGAAGAGAGAGAGA
>NC_085874.1:51047204-51054704 GCF_034702125.1 Engraulis encrasicolus | reverse complement strand
TGGGGCAGGAGGCGGTGGAGAGTCGTGATTGGGTGGCCTGCGCGCGCGGAGATTCCGAGGGGGTGGTGCTTAGCGAGGCGGTATCCCTTGGCAACACCTGCACGCCTCGAGAGATGATGGAGTCCGGAATCTGAAACATCAAAACATTAAGAGAAAGAAAAATGTTACAACACACGTTACAATGTTACAACACACGTTACAACACGTGCTACAACACACGTTACAACACGTGCTACAGTGGTGTAGTCTACTTTTTTGTGGTGGGTATACTGTATATTTGACCATTTTTTGAAGTGGGTATACTGTATATATTTTTGCTATTCAAAGTAATGGAGCAATCAATTTTAAGTGGGTATACTGAAGTCCCTGAAATTTAGAAGTGGGTATACTCCGTATACCCGCATTCTACGTAGACTACACCACTGACGTGCTACAGCACACGTTACAATGTTACAAAGCATGGAAGCTTGGACTGCAACGATACGCTTAACTCACGATTTGGTTCATATCATGATCTTTGACCTACGTATGATTTAACCTACGATACACCCCACAATTTTTCTTAACCTTTTTAAATGAATTCATTTAGCTATTTTCACGTTTGCCACCATTATAAACTAAAATTATAAATACAAATTATGTTAGTTTATAAGTAGAACAGGTTACTAGAAGCTACTAATATTTGTAAAAAGTTTAAGAATAATCATTGATAATATGCTTCGATGATTTGATGCTTGGAAGCCCTATCACATCATGTCATCACGATACTGCCTCCTCGTGTCACGATACTGCCTCCTTGCACCGCCATACAGTATCGTGGCTCTGAGTATCGCGATTTCTCAGTTTGATGCAATATCGCTACAGCACGTGAAAGTCCACCTGGAAAACCCCTATTGTGACACAGTACTCATTGCACACAATGAAACAGCAACAGCCGTACTGTCAAGCAGGAGCCAGCAGGTCCCAGTCAGGGCCTTCATGGACGACTTGACGATTACGGCCAGGTCGGTCCCGGAGGGTAGGTGGATCTTGGAGGACTTGGTCGAGCTCACATCAGCAGCTAGGATGGAATTTAAACCATCAAAGTCGAGGAGTCTAGTCCTGAAGCGTGGCCGGGTTCAAGACCGCTTCCGGTTCAAGATCGGCGAGGACATCATCCCCACAGTCTCGGAGAAGCCTGTTAAGAGCTTAGGAAGGTGGTACAGAGCCGACCTGAATGACAAGGTGAGCATAAAGGAGATGCTCAGCCAAGCGGAAGAATGGCTAAAAGCCCTTGAGAGGAGTGGCCTACCGGGGAGGTACAAGGCATGGGGTTACCAGCACGGCGTCCTACCGAGGCTCCTGTGGCCATTGCTTGTGTACGAGATCCCTTTGTCAACAGTGGAGGCTCTGGAGCGAAAGATCAACAGCTTCCTCAGGAGATGGCTATCAATCCCGAGAAGTTTTTTTGCTCCCTAGGACTTTACAGCTCAGGGAGTAAATTACAGCTACCGATTACATCTGTCGTGGAGGAGTTCAAGACGGCCAAGGTCCGTTTGGCCATGATGTTACGGGACAGTGACGATATGGCAGTGCGGCAGGCGAACATCACACTGAAGACTGGTCGGAAATGGGACGCCAGCTTTGCGTTGAAGGAAGCAGAGGATCGACTTCAACATGCGGACATCATGGGGACGGTGACCCAGGGGAGGCTGGGGCTGGGAGTCATCACCCGTGCGAGCTGGAAGGAGGCAAAGGCGAAAGACCGTCGAGGGATGGTGCAAGGAGAAATCAGGGCAGCAGAGGAGGAGGGCAGGCAAGCTAGGGCAGTAGCCATGAGGCAGCAAGGCAGCTGGACCCGATGGGACGGTGTCCGGGGAAGAGCGCTCAGTTGGAAAGACATCTGGAGCATGGAGGGGCATCGGCTAAAGTTCCTGCTGAGCTCCGTCTATGATGTGCTACCAACACCAACAAACCTGCAAAGGTGGAAGATGACAGATGACCCCTTTTGTGTGCAGTGCAGGAAACCAGCAAGCCTGGAACACATTCTGTCATCTTGCCAAGCAAGCCTGGCGGAGGGAAGGTTCAGGTGGCGCCACGATAAGGTGCTGGCGCAGCTGGCCGATGGACTGGAGAGAGAGAGGAAGCGGAAAAGAACCAAGGCCCAGTCCAAAGGCCCCCGCTTCATCTGCTTTCTCAGGCCAGGGGAGAAAGCAGGCAAGGAGAACAGTTGTGAAGGCATCCTTGGCACAGCAGAAGACTGGGAGATGAGAGTCGACCTCGGTAGGCAACTCAAGTTTCCAGAGGAGATCACAGTTACCAACCTCCGACCAGATATCGTGCTCTGGTCTCGCACAACAAGGCAAGTGGCCTTGATCGAGCTAACGGTACCCTGGGAGGAGAGGATCGAGGAGGCACACGAACGCAAGCTGAGCAAGTACCAGCCACTCCTTGCAGAGAGCCAGCAGAAGGGGTGGAGAACCTGGAACTTGCCAGTTGAGGTGGGATGCAGGGGGTTCCCAGGGCAGTCTCTTTGGAGAACACTAGGGATGCTAGGAGCAAGAGGGAAAACGCGGAAGAACCTGGTCAACGGCATCTCCAAGCAGGCGGAACAGGCATCTAGGTGGCTGTGGCTAAGGAGGAGTGACCGGTGGCAAGGACAGGCTGGCAGGGGAGAGGGGGGTCAGAGTTGTGCAGCAGGGCCCTGAACGGCAGAGGGGGCAGTTCCAGGACGCTGGTTCTGCTGTCAAGCCCTGCCGAGGTGTCGTGGGCTCATTGACGAAACACCATTTAGGTCGGTGGGGTGCCCACTTGAAAACCCTGTGAAGTCTACAGGTCCATGTTGTACAATTCTGCCCTCAGCTGAAGACGTCTGGAAGGAGCGATTTCGTTGCCAGCCACTGCACAGAAGGAGCAGGAGGTTACTCCCGCCAGGTGCAGTGGCTGCGGTACACCCTACCGTGTTAAGACATGCCTGACCAACAGTGTCTCATCCCAACTAGTCAATTTCTGACTACCTTTAGCAATTTGTGACGTCAGACCTTTTTAAAAATAGATTATTAAACGGCTGCTGTGTTCTATCCCACCCGGAGGTTATTGTAGATAGTGGATCGTTCATTGTGTGTAAAACATTATACAGGGTTACTACTAGTCATGGAATTCCTGGAATATCATGGAAATTCGATAGAGGTTTGTCAGTCATGGGAAGTCACGGAACTTGAGCATTTTGCATGTGCAGTCAGGGAATGTCATGGAATTGTAAAAGAATGTTTAAAGAATTGTGCTTCTCCTATGTGCGCTGTCATAGGAGTGTAGTACTATAGTAGCCCTTGGAAGCAAAATGTGACATGCGCCTCAAAGGCGCCCTCTTGAGGCAGCATAACTTCACTGACGGTTAGGGTTAGGGAAAGGCCTAGGTTTAGGTCACATAGGCAGCAGGTGACGTGGAAGGTATCCCCTCAATGTTGAAAATTGCTGACCGGTCTTTCTGCTAGAACTACACTACCCACAGTGCTGTCCTGCTGTTCTAGAACTACACTACCCACAGGGCTGTTCTAGAACTACACTACCCACAGTGCTGCCCTGCTGTTCTAGAACTACACTACCCACAAGGCTGTCCTGCTGTTCTAGAACTACACTACCCACAGGGCTGTTCTAGAACTACATTACCCACAGTGCTGTTCTAGAACTACACTACCCACAGGGCTGTCCTGCTGTTCTAGAACTACACTACCCACAGTGCTGTCCTGCTGTTCTAGAACTACACTACCCACAGGGCTGTCCTGCTGTTCTAGAACTACACTACCCACAGGGCTGTTCTAGAACTACATTACCCACAGTGCTGTTCTAGAACTACATTACCCACAGTGCTGTTCTAGAACTACACTACCCACAAGGCTGTCCTGGGACCAGGAAGGCCAGCCCAGCATTTTGGGCCAGATAACCAAACTAGCTTGACGTTTTGGACCTGGACAATCCTGCTTGACCCAGTCCACTGCCTCTGTTCGTGATGGACCAATGGGCTACCCTCTCTAAACTCTGGACCAATGGGCTGCCCTCTCCTCTCTAAACTCTGGACCAATGGGCTACCCTCTCCTCTTTAAACTCTGGACCAATGGGCTACCCTCTCTAAACTCTGGACCAATGGGCTGCCCTCTCTAAAATCTGGACCAATGGGCTGCCCTCTCCTCTCTAAACTCTGGACCAATGGGCTGCCCTCTCCTCTCTAAACTCTGGACCAATGGGCTGCCCTCTCTAAAATCTGGACCAATGGACTCTGAACCAGTCCCTAAGAAAAATAGACAAACAACAGTATCCCCTGGGGACTGTCTGCCCACTGAGAAAATGCCCTGCACACCAGATACCGAGTCTGGGAACATGCCCTGCACGCCAGATAACCAGTCCAGCCCCAGATTACCCATAATTCAGTTCAGGCAGCACAGTTCAGCCGAGCCGGAAACAAACTTGACCTGCCAGTGCAGCGGTGACATAGTGCGTAGACATAGTCATAGTGCGTCTACTCTGTGTGTGTGTGTGTGTGTGTGTGTGTGTGTGTGTGTGTGTGTGTGTGTGTGTGTGTG
Organism: Engraulis encrasicolus; assembly: GCF_034702125.1. Lineage (NCBI taxonomy): Eukaryota > Metazoa > Chordata > Actinopteri > Clupeiformes > Engraulidae > Engraulis > Engraulis encrasicolus. Next base: position 51,050,145 of record NC_085874.1, on the reverse strand, counting down.
TGTGTGTGTGTGTGTGTGTGTGTGTGTGTGTGTGTGTGTGTTTGTGACATAGTGCGTCTACTGAGGCGGAAAAGCTGAAGTGACACAGCGATTTATATGACAAATCAGAAGGGGCGCACACACGCACACGCACGCACGCAGGCAGGCAGGCAGGCAGGCAGGCAGCGATGCGTTGTGTGTGTGTGTGTGTGTGTGTGTATGTGTGTGTGTGTGTGTGTGTGTGTGCGTGTGCGTGTGCGTGTGCGTGTGCGTGTGCATGTGTGTGTGTGTGTGCATGTGCGTGTGAGTGTGTGTGTGCATGTGCAGACAGGCAGCGCTACATCGTATTCATTATTCACAAGCCACAGCTCTGCTGACTGGGGGAGAAATAGGGCCCGGGCACTTTAGGCTTAAAGGGGCCCCTCATGGGGGAGAAATAGGGCCCGGGCACTTTAGGCTTAAAGGGGCCCCTCATGGGGGAGAAATAGGGCCCGGGCACTTTTGGCTTAAAGGGGCCCCTCATGGGGGAGAAATAGGGCCCGGGCACTTTTGGCTTAAAGGGGCCCCTCATGGGGGAGAAATAGGGCCTGGGCACTAAATTACAGCTTGATGACAGCTTGTTTATTCGCCAGACTCGTGTCTAAATCCACACAAGACAATTATTACAACACAACAAGAGAGACCAGGGGAATTAAACAAAATTATTCACACATATGAAAATAAAAATATATTTCATCCAATGCGCTCCCAGTCTGAATGTATACTTAGTGCACAACAGTCTGATGTAGAAGTGCCACCGTGATAGATGCTGTCAAAACGTATGCAACATATAGCATATGTCATTGTATGCTACTTGTAATTGCGTGCTGGGCGTTTTGCAAGATGGCCAGAGGTGTGCAGTGGCCAGTGCTGTATAGACACCTTTACTGTCTGTAAACAGATAAGATGTAATTTGGCTGCGTGCACATCGTTGGAGCAGAATCGACCATGCACCGGTCACTTGTACAGAAACTAGCCGGGTGTTTTTTCCAAAATAAGACAACGGATGGTCATGCTAACTTCAGATATGCAGTGGGCACCATATGTTTACCGTATGTAAAGCGATTTTTCGTATGTTAAGTGTTTCCCGCGACACTCCTTTGGACCGCTCTGTCAAAAAGTTGCATTTGGGTTTTTTTGACAGCGGACCGTGGAAGTGGTCGCAGAGCCATCGCTCACTTACTAATGGTTCACATAACCATTGGCTGACTCGGGTCAGTGATTAATTAAACTTTTAACCCCTCAAGACACGGCATTATGCATTAGCTGTTACCAGAATGGCAATGACCAAGTCGTAATGTATCACTTAAGACCCTGTGCGCTGTCATAGTAGTGTAGTACTATAGTAGTTAACTTTCAATGTCTATTACAGCGTGCCACAGGAGGTACGGCATGCATTAAGGGGCTTCTCCTACCTGGCGTCCCTTTAATGTTTTGTAACAACAAACATCTCCTAGGGTTATGTCTATCTTACTTATCTTACCCAGCAAACATCTCCTAGGGTTATGTCTATCTTACTTATCTTACCCAGCAAACATCTCCTAGGGTTATGTCTATCTTACTTATCTTACCCAGCAAACATCTCCTAGGGTTATGTCTATCTTACTTATCTTATCTATGCTTCTGGAACAGCCTCTTCCCTCACGGAATAACATAACAGTGTTCTTTTCAGAATCTCTATTTTTATCAACGTACACACTTCAGGACGGCAGGTCTTCTCTGTTTAAGGTCTGCACTGTCTGTTCATGTGTGTGTGTGTGTGTTTACAGTCTGTTTTACATACAGCCTCCCCACTCCCTATTTTACCCATGTCTGCAGTTCACCTAGAGGGCGCTGTCGAGAGAGCACAGCCCATTCATTCTGAATGGAGTCTGCACTCCTCCGTTGGTGTCCCTAGAGTGCAGTACCACCCGCAGGAGTGGAGTCTCTCGTATTACTCTTAAAACCTCTCTGGTGTGTTTAAATCAACAATGTGCATGCATTCAGTGATGATGTGACATCTAAACGGGTCCACAGTATGCCTTGAATAGAGTCACTTCAACATGAGTGGAACAAACATGTCTGACATTACGTCTATAGACACCCCCCAATGGACACATGTGGTACTGCAGCTTCGCAGTAAACAGTTTGCTGCTGGGTCATAACTGCACGTTGAGCATTACTACATGTTGTCACTAGAAGGCGTTTCTGGCTCTGGAAATCTGATTGACAGCCATTCACATTTGGCACCAATGAGATCCTATTACCCCACCCGTACACTGCCTCACAAGTCCCATGTCGCTCTCTCTCTCTCTCTCTCTCTCTATGTCTCTCTCTCTCTCTCTCTCTTCATTAAAGTCCATTAGCGTCAACATGTCACATGTCTGAGAAGGCGTTGTGCTGTGCTGGGTGTTACGTCTGCGAGGGCGTTGCACTGCGCTGGGTGTCACATGTCTGAGAGGGCGCTGCGCTGGGTGTCACGTCTGGCATGGTGCATTAAGTCAGCTGAGGCCCAGCTTATGCTGCATCTCCCATCTGCTCAAGTCATGACGGGAGACAGTCCCCCCCTCTCTCCCTCCCTCTTCCCCCTCCCTCTCTCCCCCTCCCTCTCTCACACACACCATTCCCCCCCCCTCTCTCACACACACACTGCCCCCCCCCTCTCTCACACACACCTTTTCTCCCCCCCCCCTCTCTCACACACACCATTTCTCCCCCTTCCCTCTCTCACACACACCATTTCTCCTGACATGACATGACATGACTTGGGCTTGTGAGTGTAGGACGGGATACAGGACAGGCAGCAAGACAGGCTTGGTGGCATGGTGACAGACATGGTGACATGGTGTCAGACATGATGTCATGGTGACAGACATGGTGACATGGGGGTAGACTTGGTGGCATGGTGACAGACATGGTAGCATGGTGACAGACTTGGTGGAAT
>NC_085874.1:51032204-51042204 GCF_034702125.1 Engraulis encrasicolus | reverse complement strand
AATAAATGCTCTGTAATTAGGGTCCCAATTCCGGGGCCCCTCTCTCCCTGGGCCTGGGACAACTGACCCCTTTGTCCCTGCCTGGCTCCAAGCGTAGACCGAAATATTCTCCTGTCGTTTTTTGGCCATGTTCCCCTTTGGAAATGTTCTCCTGTAGTGTTTGGGCCCGTTCCCCTTTGGCAGAGCAACGCTGCCCCCCGCTGCTCATGTCTGGCACTGCACCACAGGTGCCCATGGCTACAGTAGTAGCCTCGCTGCCAAAATCCTGCGTCAGTGTGGATTCCAATATGCGAACTCCCGTCCTCCCTTCCTCCGCAACATTTAACCCTTACTGGACCCCATTTAACCCTTACCTATCCAGGTTAACCCTTACCTGCCCACCTTGGCAGAGATATAGGCTGCAGTGTTGTGCGAGGAGGAGCATTTTCAACCTCACCTGTCCAGTTTAACCCTTACCTATCCAGGTTAACCCTTACCTGTCCAGTTTAACCCTTCCCTGTCCCGTTGAACCCTTACATACCCCATTTAACCCTTAACTGCCAGGTTAACCCTTACCTATGCACCTTGGCAGCGATATACGTAGGCCGCAGTGTTGTGCGAGGAGGAGCATTTTCAACCTCACCTGTCCAGTTTAACCCTTACCTGGCCAGTTTAACCCTTACGTACCTGTCCGATCTTGACTGCGATGGAGGCTGCGGTGATGTGGGAGGAGCTGCTGTCCTCGGTGGTTAACCCCTCCCTGCCCAGTTTAGAGGCTGCGGTGATGTGCGAGGAGGTTTTAACCCTTACATACCTGTCCAACCTTGGCGGCGATGGAGGCTGCGGTGATGTGGGAGGAGCTACTGTCCTCGGTGGAGGCCACGCCGCTGTCCTTCTTCTCCTCGTCGTCGTCTTCGCACTGCACGCCCTTGTCCTCCGTCTGCCTGCAGGGGGAGCCGGCGGGAGGCGGTGAGAGGGGCGGCGGGGGCGAGGGGAGGTCCTCCAGCTCGTTAGGCACCTCCTTCACCCGCACCACCGCGTCACGAAGCAGGTCGATGGCGTGCGGCAGAGCGGGCAGGATGAAGTGGAAGCACTCCTGGAGGAGGAACAATATATTACATTACATTACATTACAATACATTACAATATATTACATTACATTACATTACAATACATTACATTACATTACATTACCGGTATATTACATTACATTACATTACATTACATTACATTACATTATATTACATTACATTACATTACATTACACTTAAATAAGAATCATAACAGCAGGTTGATGGCGTGGAAACACTCCTGGAGGAGGAGGAGGAGGAGGAGGAGGAGGAGGAGGAGGAGAAGAAGGAGGAGGAGGAGGAGGAGGAGGAAGAGGAGGAGGAGAAGGAGGAGGAGGAGGAGGAGGATGAGGAAGAAGAGGAGGAGGAGGAGGAGGAGGAAGAGGAGGAGGAAGAGGAGGAGGAGGAGGAGGAGGAGGGGGAGGAAGAGGAGGAGGAGGAGGAGGAGGAGGAGGAGGAGGGAGGAGGAAGTGGAGGAGGAGGAGGAGGAAGAGGATGAGGAGGAGGAGGAGGAGGAGGAGGGGGAGGAAGAGGAGGAGGAGGAGGAGGAGGAGGAGGGGGAGGAAGAGGAGGAGGAGAAGGAGGAGGAGGAACGATTACATTACATTACATTACAATATATCACATTACACTTAAATAAGAATGCTAACAGTTAACCTATGAGTGACAGGTTCTCATTTCCTCTTTTGAGTTTGTTTTGTTTTGCTTTGTGTGTCTTGTGTTTTTGTCTTCTGTTGGGTTTGTATTATTTGTAAAAAGAAAAGAGAAAAATGTAAAATAATGTATGGATTTGTTAGACCACAGGAAGAACAGTGCTTCTGTAAAGGAGAAGACTGATATGTGGTATATAAATCAATCAATCAATCAATAGCAGCAGGTCGAAACACCACAGGATTTGACACCTGTAGCCTCTTGGAAGAAGTTGAGAGGAAGTACTGTGTGTGAAAAAAAGCTTTTCAAATGAGATTCCTGAATGACAATCAAACTCAACGTCCATCTACGGTAGATGTGATGTCTGAGAACCTGTACATACATACATAGCAGGTCGATAGCAGGAAGTCTGAGAACCTCAAAATTACAATAAAGAACCCGTGAAGAACCTGTAAATAAAAATACAGAACATGTAAATAACAATAAAGAACCTGTTAAGAACCTGTAAATAACAATACAGAACCTCAAAATTACAATAAAGAACCCGTGAAGAACCTGTAAATAACAATACAGAACCTGTAAATAACAATAAAGAACCTGTTAAGAACCTGTAAATAACAATACAGAACCTGTAAATAACAATAAAGAACCTGTTAAGAACCTGTAAATACCAGTCATAACAGCAGACTGATGGCAGGATGAAGTGACAGGAAGTGACAGCACTCCTGTTTGTTTACAGAGCTGACCTCTGACCTTGAGGCAATGGGACAAACGCTTGACATCTGGGCTAAGCTAACTGCTAAGCTAACAGTTCCTGCTATTGGAGTCTGCCTGCTGTTATCACATTAGTAAAACCATGAGGTCAATATTGAATAGTACTCACACTGTGGTAATAAACAAACATGAATAATGTCCATTTCTATCTGCCATCAAGTTATTGCACGAAATGGCTGAATATCAAATCTTCGTCGACAAAAGTGATCAATGTCACAATTTATACAGTACAGGAGTCCGATGTTTGCTTCGGAAATTTGCTGCGATGCAAGAAGATGATGTAATCCGCTTAGAGCTCACTATTTTAACTTTTTTACTAGAGTATTCACAGAACCTATTTCAGTCGCTTAACATTTGCTTTTCGAAGAGACAGTTTCATTACATGCCCTCGTAAAGCCCCTATCTTCTCCACATTACATTAAAGCCCCCATCTTCTCCACATGAACCACCTTTATTCATGCTTCATTTATTTATTTATTTATTTAATGCAATTATTTTTGCCCTTTTTCATTTAGTGAAACTTAGCCTCACAGACCATACTTTTTGACTAGCGTGTGGGCATTATTTTAGTGAACGTGTCACAACGTCGATTTCGGCAAAGCAAATATAGATCAAATCCCTTTTGAACTCTCTTCATTTGCATGGTATTTATTCTGAACTCACTTGATTTGCATTGTACTTGTGTATACCCAGCACTATTCTCTCCTCTTAACATTTACTTTCCCAGGAGAGAGTTCCATTATATGAACTCCTAAAGCCCCCATCTCTCTCATTCTCCCACTTTTTATTCAGGTCTTATTTATTTCATTAAATTTTTTATTCAGCCTTTTCTTATATTAACTGTACTTCTCTCTTTTTCTCCCACTTTTATAAAGCCCTGATCTCTCTTATTCTCCCACTTTTTATTCAGGCCGTTTTTTTATAAAATTACTTTAACATTTTATTTAGGCCTTATGTATTTAATTACTTTTTTATTCTGATATGAACTGTAAGGAAACTCAACGAAATGTCCAACGAAATTCAAGTCCGCTTCTCTTTCCACTTGAAATGTATTTCCCTAGTTATTATAGCATGTATGACTTTGAAACATCATGTGCATATTTTTATTACACAGCGGGTGCGCAATATTCCAGAACTCTTATTATCATATTGGTCTGTGATTGTTGGATGAGCTGAACATAACGGTGCCAGTCTAAAGGATTTTAGGACATTAGATATTTAAAAATGGGGTTGGGCTCATGACAGATCCCTTCCGTCTACTTGAATAATGCAGTTAGTGTTTTCTACGGCGGAGGAGCTGTATTACTGTGGCTCTCATCGCAGGAGATCCTCTGCATGACCTTTACACATACTGTATACACATGAACATCTGTTCTGTTGCAAAGCTCATTTTCATTAAAGTTTTAAATCTACTGAGCACATAACCCATGTGATGTGCTGTGATGCATACTAAAGGACAACCCATGCTAACAACACAGGAGAGAAGGGTACACACACACACACACACATGCACGCACACACACATGCACGAACACATGCACGCACGCACACACGCATGCACGCACACACGCACACACACACACACACACACACACACAGACCGAGCACTCTGCATAGTTGAGTTGGTTGTCGCCCCTGAGAGCCCAAAGGTTGTCCAGCTAAGGACCTAAAGCATTGCAGCGCCTGACATTTAAACATGTCTACACTGATTATATGGTTCACTTCCTACAGTGCGCTATAGTACATTTACACTGAATATCCACTAAGCAACACACCACTACAGTGCACTATAGTACATTTACACTGAATATCCACTAAGCAACACACCACTACGGTGCACTATATCCACTAAGCAAGACACCGAAAGGTCAACTGTGCAACAGAGTTGTTTAGATTCACATCCAAACCATACTCATTGGCAGACAGCACAAAATACAATCTAGGACAACTCCATGTCGAGTGCATTTCAATCTACATTCAATTTCACAGATTGTGAAGCTGCTGCCTCCTTGCCTCTCATGACAGCACTGTCTCCACAGACAACTTCTGCACATTCAGATAAAAGACCAAGCCCAACACAACACTACCAGTCTGGGTCATATTAGGGTGGTAGATGGCACAGTCTGGGTTATATTAGGGTGGTAGATGACACAGTCTGGGTTACAGTCTGGGTTATATTAGGGTGAGAGATGCCACAGTCTGGGTTACAGTCTGGGTTATATTAGGGTGGAGATGGCCCAGTCTGGGTTACAGTCTGGGTTAGGGTGGAGATGGGACAGTCTGGGTTAGGGTGGAGATGGGACAGTCTGGGTTAGGGTGGAGATGGGACAGTCTGGGTTAGGGTGGAGATGGGACAGTCTGGGTTATCTTAGGGTGTGAGATGGGACAGTCTGGGTTAGGGTGAGAGACGGTACATGGCAGTCTGGGTTAGGGTGGGAGATGGTAAATGAAGTTTTGACAAGTTCATAATGTTCAACATGTTCATAATTCAGTCACTGCGAAGTTAATAATCTAATTAGTCCAGTTTTCCACACACTCTTAAGTTTTGAGTCTAGTCCTCCATGGCATACACTCCTTCAAGGAACAGTACAACTCATTTCAGGATATTGCTCATATGTAGTTAAGCCCTGGAGGAAATATATGAGGAGACATAGGATTTTTTTTCTCTAGGTGTGTGCATTGGCTAGCTTAACAGTTTAACAGTGTAGCATTAGAACCAAACAAAACATCATCAAATGTACTTACAACCAGTGATTATGTGAAGGGGTGATAATAATTCTAATCCCAATAAATAATAATGAGCACACTGGGAAGAAGAAACACAGACATTAATGTTTAATTCTTGGAAATACTGCAAATATTTGAAAAAACACAAAAGGGTGGACGGTTCCTTTATCAGGCTCCATTTAGAGCACGTCCTCTTGACCTGTGGGGTCTTCTCTCTTCTCTCTTCTCTCTTCTCTCTCACCTCCTCTCTTCTCTCTTCTCTCTTCTCTCTTCTCTCTCACCTCCTCTTGGCCTGTGGGCTCTTCTCTCTTCTCTCTTCTTCTCTCTTCTCTCACCTCCTCTTCTCTCTTCTCTCCTCTCTCCTCTTCTCTCTTCTCTCTCCTCTCCTCTCTCTCTCTTCTCTCTCCTCTCTTCTCTCTTCTCTCCTCTCTCTTCTCTCTCCTCTCTCCTCTCTTCTCTCTTCTCTTCTCTTTTCTCTCTCCTCTCTTCTCTTCTCTCTCCTCTCTTCTCTCTTCTCTCCTCTCTCTTCTCTCTCCTCTCTTCTCTCTTCTCTCTTCTCTCTTCTCTCTCACCTCCTCTTGGCCTGTGGGCTCTTCTCTCTTCTCTCTCACCTCCTCTTGGCCTGTGGGCTCTTCTCTCTTCTCTCTCACCTTCTCTCTTCTCTCTCCTCTCTCCTCTCTTCTCTCTTCTCTCTCTCTTCTCTCTTCTCTCTCCTCTCTTCTCTTCTCTCTTCTCTCTTCTCTCTTCTCTCCTCTCTCTTCTCTCCTCTCTCTTCTCTCTTCTCTCTCCTCTCTTCTCTCTTCTCTCTTCTCTCTTCTCTCTTCTCTCTTCTCTCTTCTCTCCTCTCTCTTCTCTCTTCTCTCTTCTCTCCTCTCTCCTCTCTCTTCTCCTCTCTCTCCTCTCTCTTCTCTCCTCTCTCTTCTCTCCTCTCTTCTCTCCTCTCTTTTCTCTCCTCTCACTTCTCTCTTCTCTCTTCTCTCTTCTCTCTTCTCTCTTCTCTCTTCTCTCTTCTCTCTTCTCTCTTCTCTCTCACCTCCTCTTGGCCTGTGGGCTCTTCTCTCTTCTCTCTTCTCTCTTCTCTCTTCTCTCTTCTCTCTTCTCTCTTCTCTTCTCTCTTCTCTCTCCTCTCTTCTCTCCTCTCTCTTCTCTCTTCTCTCTCCTCTCTCCTCTCTTCTCTCTTCTCTCTCCTCTCTTCTCTTTTCTCTCTCCTCTCTTCTCTCCTCTCTCTTCTCTTCTCTCTCCTCTCTCCTCTCTTCTCTTCTCTCTCCTCTCTCTCCTCTCTTCTCTCCTCTCTCTTCTCTCTTCTCTCCTCTCTCTTCTCTCTCCTCTCTCCTCTCTTCTCTCTTCTCTTCTCCTTCCTCTCTCTCTCTCTCCTCTCTTCTCTCTCTTCTCTTCTCCACTCTTCTCTTCTCTCTCCTCTCTTCTCTCTTCTCTCTCCTCTCTTCTCTCTTCTCTCTTCTCTCTCCTCTCTCTTCTCTCCTCTCTCTTCTCTCTTTCTCACCTCTCACCTCCAATAACAAGTGATTCCTGCTGGACCTCTCATGGCTGCCTGCTTACCTGCCTGAGGAAAGACGTGACACTGAATCTGACTAAACAGTTTAGTGTGTGTGTGTGTGTGTGTGTGTGTGTGTGTGTGTGTGTGTGTGTGTGTGTGTGTATGTGTGTGTGTGTGTGTGTGTGTGTGTGTGTGTGTGTGTGTGTGTGTGTGTGTGTGTGTGTGTGTGTGTGTGTGTGTGTGTGTGTGAGTGCATGTGTGTGTGTGTGTGTTACCTGCGAGCCCTTCTTGCTCCCTGGTAAGTTGATGATGAGTGTTTTCCCCCGAATACCGCACACTGGTCTGCAAAGACAAACACACACACACACACACACACACACACACACACACACACACACACACACACACACACACACACACACACACACACACACACACACACACACACACACACACACACACACAAACACAAAAAAGAGACGAGAGAGGGGAGTGTGTGAGAGAAGAGAGGGGCTGTGTGTGAGGGGTGTGTGTGTGTGAGAGTTGACCCTGGAGAGATCCTTTCGGTATTTACCCATGATGCATCACTTTGTCTCCTCCAAATGTCACATGACTCAGGGCAAACACAAACACACACGCACACCACAAACACACACGCACACACGCGTGCACACAAACACGCACACACAATGCACACGCACACACACACACACAAACGCACACGATGCACATGCGCACACACACACACACACACACACACACAATGCACATGCTCACACACACACACACACACACACAATGCACAAGTGCGCACGCGCGCACACACACACACACACACGCACACGCACACGCATGCACGCACACGATAAACACGGGCACACACACACACAATGCACATGCTCACACACACACACACATGCACACGCACGCACGCACGCACGCACGCAGCACTGATAATAGCACAGCTAGGTTCAGACACATAGTACACACAGACACAGTTACACACACACATGCACACACACAGCACTGATAATAGCACAGCTGAGTTCACACACATAGTACACACAGACACAGTTACGCACGCACGCATACAGACACAGCACTAACAATGTCAAACATACTTCATTTTAACCCTATCGTACCGGACGCATCATATTTAATTCATCAAATTCAAAGCCCTCTCCCCGCTGACACAAAAAAAAATAGATATCAAAAACATCCTGCGTGTCATTTCCAAACGTCCTGCAATACACGGAAACCGTCACAAGAGAGCAGCGGTCAACAACAAGTTGACCACAGCTCGGCGAAAAATGCAAAAATGGGGTAGAAGCGGTTTCCCTGACCGACGCTGAGATATCGTCAAATTGCAAAGGGTTTGTGTACAAATTTCCGAAATATAACTCTACATCCTTTAATTTGAACACTTGCTTTGTGCAATTAATCTAGGAAGAGTTTATATTTTTACACCGTGTTGCAGAGAGATCGTGCTAAAACTGATGAAACAAATAAGCACCATCCGGCGGTGGCAGGAAGTCAGCCATCAACGCATTTTGCCATAGGGAAACTTACAAAGCATACCACGACGATCATTTAACAAAACACACAAGTTGTTTTACTTCAAGACGAAGATATTGCCTTAAGAAACAGGTTTTACTTGCAATTTTGAAAATGTAATGCAAAATGTTGAAATTATGATCTCGTAAAAAATGCATTGAAGTGAATGGAGAAATGGTCCAATTGTAGTAATGGACCCATATATTCAAATTCCACATCAAAAATGAATAATGATCTATATTACACTCATAAATAGGTCAGCTATGTTTTTACATAGATTTTAAAAAATTACCCAACCAGGCTGTGGGAAATGTAAAATATTGTCCTGCTAAAACAAGCATAGGCTTTATAAAAATGGCAGGATCTCACTAAATATTTAAAGATAATCCTCAAATTAAATTGTCAGACAACTTTTTTTTATGTAAATGCATTAAAAGTCATTTTTCAATGGTCATGAAATCCTGAAATCCTGACCCATTAAAGCCTGATGCATCATATATGATGCATTAAATATCTCAGTGACCTTAACAAAATTTTGATTTTTTTTTTTTACATTTCTTATAAGGGACCAATATTGAAGCAAATTCCAAAAAAATAGAATTTTCTCTCATTGCTTTCATGGTTCAGGTCTCACAGGGTTAAGGACTAGCAACAATGACAAAGCATAATCATGCGTGTGTGTTGGGGTGGGGGGTGGGGTGTGATAGATAAGAATGTACAGGGGTTAGACAAAATAATGGAAACACCTGTCATTTTAGTGTGGGAAGTGTCATGGCTCAAGTCGACCAGACTGTTGGCCAGTCTTCATGAATTGCACATTGCACCAGTAAGGTGAATTATGAAGGTTCAATTAGCAGGTTAAAAGCACAGTTTTGCTAAAACAAATTGCAATGTGTGTGTGTGTGTGTGTGTGTGTGTGTGTGTGTGTGTGTGTGTGTGTGTGTGTGTGTGTGTGTGTGTGTGTGTGTGTGTGTGTGTTACCTTGACAGCATGTGTGTGTGTGTGTGTGTGTGTGTGTGTGTGTGTGTGTGTGTGTGTGTGTGTGTGTGTGTGTGTGTGTGTGTGTTACCTTGACAGAATGTGTTTGTTTGTGTGTGTGTGTGTGTGTGTGTGTGTGTGTGTGTGTGTGTGTGTGTGTGTGTGTGTGTGTGTGTGTGTGTGTGTGTGTGTGTGTGTGTGTGTGTGTGTGTGTGTATATGTACTCACCTTGACAGCATGTGTGTGTGTGTGTGTGTGTGTGTTACCTGGACAGCATGTGTGTGTGTGTGTGTGTGTGTGTGTGTGTGTGTGTGTGTGTGTGTGTGTGTGTGTGTGTGTGTGTGTGTGTGTGTGTGTGTGTGTGTGTGTGTGAGTTACCTTGACAGCATGTGTGTGTGTGTGTGTGTGTGTGTGTGTGTGTGTGTGTGTGTGTGTGTGTGTGTGTGTGTGTTAGGGATGGGAATCTTCATCATCAAAGCGATACGATATGCATCTCGATACACATGGCAACGATACGATACATTCACGATTCATGAAATTACCAGTGATAAGATGCGATACGATTCTCCTACCTACTGCGATGCAGTTCGATATGGCGCGATACAATTATAATGCCATGCGATGCAGTGCGATTCGGTACGATACGATGCGATACAGAGCAGATTAAAATATCAAATTGATATTAAAGGCTGTGCACAAGGCTGCCGTTAGGCATAAGCAGAGTAAACAGAGCGCTTTTAGAGCCTCAACCACTTTGCCCCCAAAATTGTGA
>NC_085874.1:51024704-51027204 GCF_034702125.1 Engraulis encrasicolus | reverse complement strand
GGACGTAGCAACAATAACGAGGGGGCGTGGCTTTTGCGAAAGGTGAATTAATTAATAATTAATTAATAATCAATAATATTAATGATCCCGGATCAACATCAAAGTTGCGAGCGAGAAAGAACATTTCTGACAGGAGACGGGTGAGCGGAGAATAAATGCAGCATAGTTAAGGGGCGTTTCAAATTCAAGTGCGCTGAAATTCCACCAAATGACGGCAGAGCGGTGAGTGAGATAGGCGTGCCCAGAGCCATCTAATAACAGAGTTAGGTCACTCCCATAGACCTCTATGGACCAATCTAATTTAACATGGAAATCCCCATTGACTTTAGTTCTATTAGAAGTTACTTAGTTCTACGCGAATCACATCACCAACCGACTTCCTGGTCCCCCGGTTTGCGCAACTCTTATTAGACGGCTCTGGGCGTGCCTATCTTTTAGGGCTGAATTCAGGCCAATGACAGTTGAGTGAACAGAATTCAGGTGGGCCCAGCAAAAGCAGCCCAGCTGTGTGCGTCCCTGCCGATATCCATATTGGTACTGCTGTGTGCACCCCTGCCGACATCGATATTGCTACTGCTGTGTGCGCCTCTGCCGATATCCATATTGGTACTGCTGTGTGCACCCCTGCTGATATCCATATTGGTACCGGTACTGGTACTGATACAGGTACCGATATCGGCCCTGATTCTCGCTCATTATACTCATACGTACTCGTACTCGTCAAACAGTTGCTGCTACCAATTTCTTTCTTTTGTTTTATTTTTCTCATCCGCCGGCCCCTCCCACAAGCAGGCTCACCTTAATCTCATCCAGCTCATCTGGTCAGAGATGAGGGTGTGTGTGTGTGTGGGTGTGTGTGTGTGTGTGTGTGTGTGCGCCCGTGTGTGTGTGTGTGTGTGTGTGAGCGTGTGTGTGTGTGTGTGTGTGTGTGTGTGTATGTGTGTATGTGTGTGTGTGTGTGTGTGTGCCCGTGTGTGTGTGTGTGTGCGTGTGCGTGTGCGTGTGCGTGTGTGTGTGTGTGTGTGTGTGGTTTTCGTACCTTAATCTCATCCAGCTCGTCCGGGACGATCTTATACGCCGAGATGGTTCCCCCCAACCTGTCAGGAAAGACACGCAAATACCGGATTACAAATAAAAACAAAAAATGGTAGTCAAACAGGAATAACACACAAATACCGAACTTCACATAGAGTCAAACAGGAAGTGATCATGTCACATAGTGTCAATCAGGAAGTGGTCATGTCACATAGAGTCAAACAGGAAGTGATCATGTCACTTAGGCTGTGTCTCAAATCACGCACTTGTGCACTTCGGGCACTGTTTTTCAGTGCATAGGGTGCTCACGCTGAAAATTTCAGTTGAGCCAGTGCACTGAAAGTGCCAGGATGATCCCCTAACAATGGCGGGAAAATGCAGTGCTTGAATGATGGACACTGCACGCACTAAACGGCGGCCATGTTGACAATGACACGGAGGAAATGTGGCATTCAGTTCAGTAGAAGAGTTTGATCAACAGTCTCCTAATTCTGTAAGTAATGTTGATGGGACACCAACCATTTTATGCCAACCAAAGTATTGTATGTGTGATTGTTGTCCTTTGGTGTGAAGGAAAAGGAAATACAAGCACCAGATGCTGTGCATTGTAAACAGTAGCCAACTCATATTTTGGCGAGCTAATGCCATGCTCAGTCATCACTTCCAGCGAGGGCACAGTGCATAGTGCTCAATTTTCTCCACGACACTATGCACTAAAGACCTCAGTGCACTGTGTGCACTGTGCACTGGCTGTCAGTGCACTGACAGAAGTGCGTGATTTGAGACATAGCCATAGAGTCAAACAGGAGGTGGTCATGTCACATAGAGTCAAACAGGAGGTGGTCATGTCACATAGGGTGCATCCCAATATGTGACCTTGTCTCCTCCACTTGCGCTTGTCTCCTCGCCCCGCCTCCTGGCCCCTCCTCCGTGGAGAAAACGATAAAGTTTCCCAGCTGTCAGCCTCGCCACAACAACTTTTGAGGGACTGTTTTTCATTCACCATAACAATTGCAAACGAGAAAAAGACTCTACAATTGAGCTTTTGCAAGATATTGAAATATAATGCTGTTGTCAGTGATGTCATCATGACGAGAAGCGAGTGGAGGAGGGAAGTGGAGGAGGCAAGGTCCCATATTAAGATGCACTCATAGAGTCACACAGGAGGTGGTCATGTCACATAGAGTCAAACAGGAGGTGGTCATGTCACATAGAGTCACACAGGAGGTGGTCATGTCACATAGAGTCTTAATGCAGTTGGACTGCCAGTGGGCCTGTTGACGATTTGCTGAAAAGACTCAACAACACAACAACAATATCACAACAGCTACATCATAACAATAACATCATAACAACTACATCATAACAATCATAACAACAAATATCATAATAATACCATAACAACAATCATAACAATAACATCATAACAACTACATCATAACAATCATAACAACAATATCATAAT
>NC_085874.1:51014704-51019704 GCF_034702125.1 Engraulis encrasicolus | reverse complement strand
TGTGTGTGTGTTAGTGTGGCTGTGTGTGTGTTAGTGTGGCTGTGTGTGTGTTAGTGTGACTGTGTGTGTGTTAGTGTGACTGTGTGTGTGTTAGTGTGACTGTGTGCGTGGCTGTGTGTGTGTTAGTGTGGCTGTGTGTGTGTGACTGTGTGTGTGTTAGTGTGGCTGTGTGTGTGTTAGTGTGACTGTGTGTGTTAGTGTGGCTGTGTGTGTGTGTTAGTGGCTGTGTGTGTGTGTTAGTGTGTGTGTTAGTGTGTGTGTGTTAGTGTGGCTGTGTGTGTGTGTTAGTGTGTGTGTGTGTTAGTGTGGCTGTGTGTGTGTGTGTGTGGCTGTGTGTGTGTTATTGTGGCTGTGTGCGTGGCTGTGTGTGTGTTAGTGTGACTGTGTTGTGTGTTAGTGTGACTGTGTGCGTGGCTGTGTGTGTGTGTTAGTGTGACTGTGTGTTAGTGTGTGTGTTAGTGTGTGTTAGTGTGGCTGTGTGCGTGGCTGTGTGTGTGTTAGTGTGGCTGTGTGTGTTAGTGTGGCTGTGTGTGTGTTAGTGTGGCTGTGTGTGTGTGTTAGTGTGGCTGTGTGTGTGGCTGTGTGTGTGTTAGTGTGGCTGTGTGTGTGTGTGTGCTAGTGTGTGTGTTAGTGTGACTGTGTGTGTGTTAGTGTGTGTGTGTGTGTGTGTGTGTTAGTGTGACTGTGTGCGTGGCTGTGTGTGTGTGTTATTGTGGCTGTGTGCGTGGCTGTGTGTGTGTTAGTGTGGCTGTGTGTGTGTTAGTGTGACTGTGTGCGTGGCTGTGTGTGTGTGTTATTGTGGCTGTGTGCGTGGCTGTGTGTGTGGCTGTGTATGTGACTGTGTGCGTGTCTGTGTGTGTGTTAGTGTGACTGTGTTCATGGCTGTGTGCGTGGCTGTGTGTGTGTTAGTGTGACTGTGTTGTGTGTTAGTGTGGCTGTGTGCGTGGCTGTGTGTGTGTTAGTGTGGCTGTGTGTGTGCATGGCCGTAGGGACATTTGAGGTTAGTGAGGTCCGGACCTTGCCTATCGTGAGAGGTTTTTCATTATTATTATTATTTTAACGGTAAATATGACCAACTTAAACACACAAAAACATCTATAAACCGTTGTGAAGCGTCCAAACTGTGGTTAACCTCCATGTGCTATGTGTTCTAGTTTTGCCTTTGTGTTCTGTCTTTGCGAGTAAACAAGATTAATTAATATAGAAAGTGGTGCGACTCATGGGAGAGAACGCAACTCAGCCGACATCGCAAGTGTTTGGTCGCGTTCGTGACAGCGCATTGAGCAACGCAAAATTACCATGACTTCCGGTTAGAAAAATGCATTGAAATGGCAAAGTGTGCGTGTGCAGCCTGCGCAGAAATTTTCCGTCACGAACGCGCCCATTAAGCACGCGCTTGGTGAGATCTCCGCTATCAGAAAGCCCGCGCTTGGTGAGATCTCCGCTAACAGAAAGCCAACCGTTGTATACCTAAAGCTCATGCGTAACAAGTAGGCTATGGTGTCTTAAAAAGCCATTTGAGTCATTATTTTAAGAAGGCCGGCTGCTGCATCAGCTGCTGCATAAAAGTAAAAGCTTAGGATATCCGTGAAAGGTAATTGATTGTAAATTGGAAAGCCTGTGATATACACTGATAGAGGAGGTCACCGGAACATCTTCAGGTGTGGATATTTTCCTGTTAATTTGGACAAGTGCCAAGACTATCGACGTTGCCACGTCTTCGTCAGAGTCAATCGCAGTAAAATATCCACACCTGAAGAGGCTCCCGTGACAACTGCGTCTGCATAGCCGTGACGCACCAGATGGCTCAGGAGCGCGGAGGATAGGCTACTTTTCTTTCTCGTTGATAGACTTTTGTCTTCTGCGCTTGTGAAAAACTATAACAACAACTAAATAAAAACAAAACGCTTGATGCGACTCTAGGAAGAAAAAAGTTTACTCCAAAATAGGTGGTTTGCACTACAGAGATAGCTATCCCTGTACCTATGGAGGAAAACAGCTGAAGTGTAATTTCATTGGGAGAAAAAATATGAATGGCTGAGCAACTTGCCATCTGAGGATGTAGCTTATTGTGCAACTTCTGGGTCAAACTTTAGTTTCCTTGCAAAGGGCTTTACTGACTGGGAGAATACTGTTTATGATAAAAGAGGCATGATACCAAATGGCATAGCCATTCAAAGGGAACAGGCTGAGTTGGCTGAAAACTACAACATATTTATTATTATACATGTCTACATATTTACTATTTCACATAAGGCCTATACATTCATAGAGGAGGGCCCTATATATAGGCCTGTGTAGCCTATATTTATTTATTTTATGAATTAATTTTGAATATATATCTGCGCGCGCATCATGGACCTCACCTACTTCACATGGCTGGCTACGGCCATGTGTGTGTGTGTGTGTGTGTGTGTGTGTGTGTGTGTGTGTGTGTGTGTGTGTGGCTGTGTGCGTGTGTGTGTGTGTGTGTGTGTGTGTGTGTGTGTGTGTGTGTGTGTGTGGCTGTGGTTGTGTGGGTGGCTGTGTGTCTTAGTGTGTGTGTGTGTGGCTGTGTGTGTGTGTGTGTGTGTGTGTGTGTGTGTGTGTGTGTGTGTGTGTGTGTGTGTGTTCTTTTGCTCACTCTGGCCGAGCGAATGGGAGGTCTCTCGCTACACTTCAATTGAACAATTAAAGCAATTCAACAAGGGGGTGAATAAGTGGGAGGTTCACTTGTGCTGGGTAGCTGCTAATTTGTGGGTAGCCAGTGGCGTTTGCATATGAAATCCAAGTAATCCGTTATTGTCCAATAAGGTACGGAACACAAACTATAAGTGGGAGTGCGCATTGTTGCTGGCGCATGCTGTCATGTCAAGAGGGCGATATGCCAACGGTAAGATGTTCCAGTTTCCTCATAAGTTTGGTTCTGCTGCTTAAGTTGGTTGTATGCTACTGCTAAATTTACTTGTTGGCCTATGCTTAGTTAAACACAGTGCTGGGCGCATTCATGTTTGTAGTCAAGTGTTCGACATTGAGAGCTGAGAAGTCTCCGTAACGCTATCAGCAATGCTTAATTCTAGCGCTTCCTAGTATTCAGTCCCTCCAGGAAATCGCGATGTTGCGATCACAACGTTTTTCACAACTTCAATGAATTCCCGCGAATCCTGCGCAAGAGCGCAACTTTAACCAATCACCGCGATTTCCCGCAACTTTGAACACTTTGAACCAATCCATGTTGCGCTGATTTCACTGACGTCGACAAACTTCCTTTCAAAAAGGATAATACAATAAAAAAAAAAATACAATAAAAAAGTAACCTAGCAATCAGTCCCAGCACTTTACTCTGCATGTACAAAGTTGTAGGTGAGGGGGGGGGACACTAATAAATACTAATGTAGGAAACGCCATGTTCTCATTGCGCGTCTGCTCGCATGGTCATAGGAGGGAAAATGTATGCCTAGTCTGGCATAACCAATAGGCCTACATTTTTAAAATGTGGTAGGCCTACATAAATATATAATTAACACTTCATGACAAGTCATCTACAAGTATAGGGCTCCTACAACAAGATGTGTTTTTTTTTCTAAAGCGCTGCACCTGCTGGACCACTTTGTTGTTTGACTTGTGCGCGTACAGAAGGCAACATTTTCCCTCCGAATTGAGATGCGCAAATGTCTTGTCCACAACAAAGGAGTAATTTCCATCCTTCATTGTGAATGCTGCGTGCGTGCCTGGCCGATATTAATCTCTTTCGCGCAAATTGGGCTATGGCTGGATACGAGCACTTGGTGACCGTGGTGTCAAATCACTTTCGTTTAACCTGGCGCGGTCAAACGGGCAAGGAACACGGAACATGAATAAAACCAGAGCAGACACGTTGGGAAGCTGTGGGACTAAGTTGGAAAACTACTTTCTGTCTCTCCCTCTCCTTCTCTCTTTGCGCGATTGACTGTATTGATTGACAGCTGAGACCTCCGTTCTACAGGCGACGTGGTGTTTTATAGATGACAATCTCGTCGTGTTTTATATTAACAAGAGCACCACTATTAATATAATTTCTGAGCATTATTCAGCAAGCACCCTTCACAACTGGAAATCTGTGAACTCCATCCTCGTTACATTGAATGATCATCAGCCGTTAATTTAAAGCCGGCTGACGGCGCAGGAGAACAAAAAAAAAAAACCTAGGCCTATGCCTTCTTTCGAAAGCGACCCCTCCCTCTGCTTTTATTTGTGTTGCTTTTGACAAGCTTGAAAATTAAACGCCGACACAGGCAGGCTATGTGTAGCAGACGACTCACATTAACCAGGATTTCAGTCACAAGAGTTCCTTTCACGCACCCTCTTCAACTGGGTGGACATGCCTAATTCCGCCCGCCTACTTATAGGCCTAAGTGATACTAGTTAATTATGTATCCACTGTTTAAGTCAGGAATGGATATCGACATGATACGAAGTTTGTATGCTTACAATTTGAAACGGTGATGACATTTAAAACAGAGTCAAACGGCCATAAACAGCATTGTAATGAAGGTGGGTGTCGTAATGGCAGCATGAAAGAGATGGAACTTTTCACAACGACATTCTGGCTAAAAACTCGCCCTGGCCGCTTCCCTGCTTTGCTTAAGGACCAAAATTATAATATAAAAATGGAAATAATATAAAAACACCAGAGGACTGGAATGTGGCAGTGTCCTTTACTTTCACGCGTGGGGAAACACATTAAAAATCGCAACAAAAATCGCACCTTTCACTTCATGCCGCAACAAAATCGCAACAACACAGTAAGAAGCTCCGCAACTTTTATCGCGATTTTCTGGAAATCCTCGTGCACCAACTGGCAATTCCGACTGCGATTTTTTTGAGAAAATGCCCGCGATTTCCTGGTGGGACTGAATATTGTAACGCTGTCGCGTGTACTGCGCGTGCAGCACATGAATTGTGGGTAATGTAGTCAATTGACTGCCTTCCTGTTTGTGGAGCAAACCAGTTGTTTGTAGGCCTAGTGAAATAGCTTGGCG
>NC_085874.1:50974704-50977204 GCF_034702125.1 Engraulis encrasicolus | reverse complement strand
TAGACTACTATTACACTGTACAATATAGACTACCTTACACTGTACAATATAGACTACATTTACACTGTACAATATAGACTACTATTAGTATTACACTGTACAATATAGACTACCTTTACACTGTACAATATAGACTACTATTACACTGTACAATATAGACTACTATTAGTATTACACTGTACAATATAGACTACTATTACACTGTACAATATAGACTACTATTACACTGTACAATATAGACTACTATTACACTGTACAATAGAGACTACTATTACACTGTACAATATAGACTACTATTACACTGTACAATATAGACTACCTTTACACTGTACAATATAGACTACTATTACACTGTACAATATAGACTACTATTACACTGTACAATATAGACTACTATTACACTGTACAATATAGACTACTATTACACTGTACAATAGAGACTACTATTACACTGTACAATATAGACTACTATTACACTGTTCAGCAAAGCCTGAGCACATAAATAATACCAAACATAGGACAATGTAAACATAAGCTACCCCACTAGGAGTAAAGCTAGGACAATGTAAACATAAGCTACCCCACTAGGACAATGTAAACATAAGCTACCCCACTAGGACAAAGTAAACATAAGCACTAGAGTTACACTAGGACAAAGTAAACATAAGCTACCACACTAGTTAAGCACAACAAAAAAAGCTTTGTTTTTTACCAGACCGTAACCTACTATATGCTTGTTGTCTAATCTTGCACTATAATGTCTGCATGTGTTATTGTCTACAGTACATCTATTCCTAAAGTATGTCTATATCTGAATGGGAAAATAACAAATGCAATTTCAATTCTCTGTATGACGAGTGCATGTGAAGAAATTGAGAACAAAGCCGAGTTGACTTGACTTGGCTTGAATTGGTGGGAGTGTTTCAGCACCTCGAACAGCAACTAACAGGCTGGTCTGCCTCGGCTGAATATTCAGCACCTCGGACAGCAACTAACCTCGGCTGAAGATTCAGTCCAATGGGCAGCAGCAGCAGCAGCAGCAGCCCACCACACTCGGCTGAAGTTCACTCAAGATCAGCACCACGGAGAGCAACTAGAAACAGCCCTCACACAACAGGCTTATTGCTCAAGTCATTTGCTTGTGAACCACATTACCTTACTTGACATTACATTACATTACATTACATTACTTTTACGTGTACGTGTATATCTCTCAAGAGACTGAGAGGAACCTTAGGGACCTGGGCCTCAGTGTGTAGACGAGTGCCATACTTACAGTGTATTTCTCATGAGTTTTCAAGAGATTTCCAGTGCATTAGTGTTGCACTAAAATATTGTAGTTTTAAGTGTTTTGTTACATCAATGTGATGCATTGTACTTAACCTGTGCTGTCACCCTCTGGTGTGGTCTAAGAAAGACTGTAGAACTGAAGCCGATACTACATTTTGGGAGGTACAACACTACTAACATCAGTAACCTCATAATACTGCAAACGTAGCCTGCTATAAGTACACTTACTGTAGCCTAATGTAGCCTCATACGTATATGATGGAGCGTTTACTGTGGCCTAATGTAGCCTCAAATATGATGGAGCGTTGATCTACTGTAGCCTAATGTAGCCTCATATATGATGGAACGTTTATCTGCGACATCGTTTGGCTTCATCGGCGTCCTCATCAGGTAAAACCTACTAGCAACGCGCTGTGCACAGATAGCTAAAGCACCTGCTAGCAACGCTGTGCACAGATAGCTAAAGCACCTGCTAGCAACGCTGTGCACAGATAGCTAAAGCACCTGCTAGCAACCCTGTGCACAGATAGCTAAAGCACCTACTAGCAACGCTGTGCACAGATAGCTAAAGCACCTGCTAGCAACGCTGTGCACAGATAGCTAAAGCACCTACTAGCAACGCTGTGCACAGATAGCTAAAGCACCTACTAGCAACGCTGTGCACAGATAGCTAAAGCACCTGCTAGCAACGCTGTGCACAGATAGCTAAAGCACCTACTAGCAACGCTGTGCACAGATAGCTAAAGCACCTGCTAGCAACGCTGTGCACAGATAGCTAAAGCACCTGCTAGCAACGCTGTGCACAGATAGCTAAAGCACCTACCCTTTTGCCCTACTGGACAAAAAATGCCCTTTTGTAAGTTTTTTTTACAAATGCTTCACGATACGAGACATGTGCTCATTATGCCCCGATATAATATATAGCCTCTATAGCCTTGTAATGGGGCACCAAAACCCCCCTTCAGCACCTGCCCGCCCGGTCTGTGCACGCCCCTGCTGACTAGCACCACAACCCCCCTTCAGCACCTGCCCGCCCGGTCTGTGCACGCCCCTGCTGACTAGCACCACAACCCCCCTTCAGCACCTGCCCGCCCGGTCTGTGCACGCCCCTGCTGACTAGCACCACAACCCCCCTTCAGCACCTGCCCGCCCGGTCTGCACGCCCCTGCTGACTAGCACCACAACCCCCCTTCAGCACCTGCCCGCCCGG
>NC_085874.1:50959704-50964704 GCF_034702125.1 Engraulis encrasicolus | reverse complement strand
ATGTTAAAAAAACAGGTAAAGTGAAAATTAAAGTCCAACTGGGAAACTCCAACTCCCATTGTCATTGTGACACAGCACTCCACTGCACACAAGTGAACACTGCACGCTGCGTAATTGGATTTATGCCTCACCCGTGCAAGGGGGCAACCCCCAATGGCGCAGTGCGGCAGGACGGTACCATTCTCAGGGTACCTCAGTCATGGAGGAGGATGGGGGAGAGCACTGGTTAATTACTCCCTCCACCAATCTGGCAGATAGGGAGTCGAACCGGCAACCTTTGGGCCACAAGTCTGATGCCCTAACCGCTTACCCTTGAAGGTAATGAATGCATTGCGGTTTGGAATGTGAGAGGACTCCCTCTCCTTTTCACCCGTCACTGCAACTTTAAAGCTTAAAGCAGATATGATTCTAAAGCATTCATATATTGAATAGCATATGGGGCAGCCGTGGCTCTATGTTTAGAGCACTGGCCTTTAGATCAGAGGGTTGCAGGTTCAAATCCCACCCATCCAACGCTGGAGTGCCCTTGAGCAAGGCACCTAATCCCACATTGCTCCAGGGCCTGTAACCAATACCCTGTACCTAAATACTGTATCCGTAAGGGCCTGTAACCAATACCCTGTACCTAAATACTGTATCCGTAAGGGCCTGTAACCAATACCCTGTACCTAAATACTGTATCTGTAAGGGCCTGTAACCAATACCCTGTACCTAAATACTGTATCTGTAAGGGCCTGTAACCAATACCCTGTACCTAAATACTGTATCTGTAAGGGCCTGTAACCAATACCCTGTACCTAAATACTGTATCTGTAAGGGCCTGTAACCAATACCCTGTACCTAAATACTGTATCTGTGAGTCGCTTTGGATAAAAAAGCGTCAGCTACGTGTCATGTAATAGTATCTCTTAACCAGAAGTGCAGAGCTCCCCCATCACTGCACACACACACATCTCCTGTGGGAAACACACACACACACACACACACACACACACACACACACACACACACACACATCTCCTGTGGGAAACACACACACACACACACACACACACACACACACACACACACACACACACACACACACACACACACACACACACATCTCCTGTGGGAAACACACACACACACACACACACACATCTCCTGTGGGAAACACACACACACACATCTGCTGTAGGAAACACACACACACACACATCTCCTGTGGGAAACACACACACACACACACACATCTGCTGTAGGAAACACACACACACACACACACACACACATCTGCTGTAGGAAACACTGTGCAGATATTCCCTCTGTTCTGCTCTCTGTTACTCCTGAGGGGTCTGCCAGTGTAGAGAAAAAAGGGAGACAGAGAGAGAGAGAGAGAGAGAGAGAGAGAGAGAGAGAGAGAGAGAGAGAGAGAGAGAGAGAGAGAGAGAGAGAGAGAGAGGGAGACAGAGAGAGAGAGGGGGGGAGAGAGAGAGGGGGAGAGAGAGGGAGAGAGAGTCAGAGGGAGTGTGTGTGTGTGTGTGTGTGTGTGTGTGTGTGTGTGTGTGTGTGTGTGTGTGTGTGTGTGTGTGTGTGTGTGTGTGTGTGTGTGTGTGTGTGTGTGTGTGAGGTGTGCATAGCTGCTAGTTTTAGTTTGGGTGCCAGAACTGCTGAACCAACACTACAAGCTAGGGCTGCACGATTATGGAAAAAAATCATAATCAAATTATTTTGGTCAAAATTGTAATCACGATTATTAATCACGATTATTGATATTTTTTTTGCAGATTTTTTGAAAATTATAACAAGATGAAATATAACCAAGAATAAATTATATACAGGATGAGCAAAATAGAATGAATTGTGATAATTATGTAAAGGCAATAGCATGAAACTTAGGTGGACAGATTTCTGGCCAGAAACACCAGCCTGTCAGTATGTTCAGGCTTCAAGGACGCTCTAAAAAGTAGGTCACTATTGCCACGATTAAATCACGACTGAAATCACGACTGCGATTTCACGATTTTATCACGATTTTCGGATATTTTCGATTAATTGTGCAGCCCTACTACAAGCAAAACTCAAGAGTCACACACACACACACACACACACACACACACACACACACACACACACACACAGACACAGAATTGCGAGCAGAACTCAAGAGTCTCACAGCTGCTTCTACTACAGTCTAAAGGGGGAAACCCCACTACACACACGCACTCACGCACGCACGCACGCACGCACGCATGCACGCACGCACGCACCCACACACGCACACACACACACTGCAACAGCTCCGGGTGTTCCTTATTAAATCATTAAGTCTACATGGACGTGGCATTTACACCGGCCAGGGTGTCACTTAGTGGGGCGGGGCCTCCATCACAGCACACACCACACAGGGTGTCACTTAGTGGGGCGGGGCCTCCATCACAGCACACACCACACAGGGTGTCACTTAGTGGGGCGGGGCCTCCATCAGGGTGTCACTTAGTGGGGCTGGGCCCTCCATCACAGCATACTGCCTGCCTGCCTGTTGGGCGGCGTGTGTGTGTGTGTGTGTGTGTGTGTGTGTGTGTGTGTGTGTGTGTGTGTGTGTGTGTGTGTGTGTGTGTGTGTGTGTGTGTGTGTGTGTGTGTGGGTGTGGGTGTGTGTGTGTGTACATGTCAATCTGTCTGTGTGTGTTCATATTCATTTGAATGTGTATTGGCTGCAAGTGTCTTTCTTGTACAAATGTTTGCTTGGTAGCTGTTCACATATATGGTGTACACATGTGTGCTTTTGTCGTACAAACAAATAGGGTGTGTATAAGTAACAAATAGGGTGTGTATTATTAACAAATAAATCATCATTAAAGCGGTTCTTTCTCTTGTTTACTTGCTAAACATCATAGATTCATAAATACTCTTCTGCAATGAGAGACCCACATGTGTGGAGCTGTTTAGTTGACAGGCTTCTGCTGTAGCGCCTGAAAACACATTATGGTGCAGAGGGGACCCACATGTAGGCTATGTGACTCTGGGCAAACGTCTATGCTTTATACCAGAGTTTCTCAACGGGGTAACGCGGAAACGTGGCTGACGGTATGTGAAACTGGCATAAATAAATCAATAAATTCTGTAATGTAATACGTGTTAGTCTAAATTACAGTTTTTCTCGATTGCTTACACACATTTTTCAGAATCAGTTTTCGAATTCTCAGAACTCTACACACAAATCTCCAAACCTCACACGCAACGGGCAGAACTCTTCACTTCCTCTGAAAAATGCACGTCTTGTCTCAAAACAATGTACTCTCTTCTAAAAACCTCATTTTGTTCTCAAATGACACACACAAGCAGTCATTTCAATACACTCTTATGTGAACCATTGAACACTAATATGCACAAGGTAAAACTCTATACTCGTCTTGACACACAGTAGAAACTTATTTTCTTCACTGTTCTACTTACTAAAGAGGGTATTTTACTGTAGTAAAATACTGAAATATTGTTTTTAGACTCGGAGTACACAAATGTGTGGCAAAAAATATATTTTACATATTTTTCTGACATTTTTTAAAAATGTACTAATTTATTGTAAAATATTGGGTAACCACATGAAAGTGATCTCTTGTATAACATCTTTTGGAGTTCAAAAACTAAACAAATGTGTTTTCTCACTGCATCCACTCATGTTTTCATCAATATCACATGCAATGTGTGTCCTTATGGGGTGATGATTTCAGATTGTAAACCGGTATGAAGAGAGTTTGCCCATCTGATGAGGAAGTGAACATAGGGTGGCAGTTGATTTTAGTATTTTGAATGGCAGTGTGTTCAATGCGACAACCAGGGTTTTTCTTCATGAAAATTGTGTGTAATCCAGAAAATTGTGTGTAGTGGTTTGAAAAGAGTGTGTTTTAAAACTGAAATGTGAGTGTAAATAAGGAATTGTGTTTAGTGTTCAGTGACATTGGTTAGGGGAGTTGGGAAATGGGTGAGATGTTCCGAGAATTGTGTGTGAAGTACCAGAACTTGTGTGGAGGCAATCGAGAAAAACTGTAATATGTTACAGTTTTTCTCAATTGGTTTTGTACATTTCTCACAACAGAATAATCATTCTCAAAACTTCTTGTTCAATTGTGACTTCCTGCTGTTACCTGTGCACATGGTAAAATACGTTTCTCGTAGTATTCAGCATTTAGCAAATGCTTTCATCACCATGCAAATGGTTGTGTACAATTCTCAGTGTTTTTGTACATTATCAATTGATTTTGTCGTGTTCTGCAAAATGCTTTGTTATGATAATCCATGAAAGATCTCACTCTCCAAAACATTTACACAGTGACATAACATTTTGATGGCTCTGACACGTTCACAGACACAAAAACCTGGTTTTGAGAGATTGGCCAAGGGTTTTGAGCAAGAGATTGGGTTTTGCAGGTCATCCATGGTGTTCTGCCACTTGTTAAATCTTTTTTGGAAATGAACGTGATGTTTTGCAAAATGCGAGTAAGATTGAAGAAATGTACAAAACCAATTGAGAAAAACTGTAATGCTTGGTCAGTGGAATCTTTATACTACCATTTACACACAATAAAGTAAATTTAGGTCGCCCCAGTTTGGCCTACACATAGCCTGTTTGAGATAAAGCTGCAATTTTGAACGTAGTTTGTGTGACGTCTCCAAATGTGTTACTTTTCTAAGCTTGTGTGGTATCGGATGCGATGCCATGTTACAGCTTGTTGATTTGGAGTGCCTTGAGATTTTTCATGAAATAAAAGGGTGTGTGTGTGTGTGTGTGTGTGTGTGTGTGTGTGTGTGTGTGTGTGTGTGTGTGTGTGTGTGTGTGTGTGTGTGTGTGTGTGTGTGTGTGCCTCGCCTGAACAAAGGTTGAGGTTGAAAAACACGCTTTAGAGCATGAGCATGTCCACTATTTTGAATTCACTGCAGACTGGAGGAAGTCAGTTGTGCAAGCTGCTTTGGATCCAATCCAGAGACGACACTTGCATGGCCATGATGTATGGTGCA